>NC_045428.1:26028140-26238140 GCF_902635505.1 Sarcophilus harrisii | reverse complement strand
ATAAGAGAGTTGACATTTTATTCATGAGGCAATAGGGAGCCAGGTGTAATCTAATTCCATCTATACCTTAATGTTGGGAAGTTGGTGCCATTATTATCCCCATTTTACAGAGCAGGAGATAGGAGTCTCACAGAGAATTTTCCAAAGGCCCACCAGTTAGTCAGCATCAGAAATCTTCCTGTCTCTTCTGTTCAAAGCGCTATGGATTATGGCTGGAAAACAATATTGCAAAATCTTGGACCTAGAAAGGGTCTTTGATAGTATAAAGTGACAAAGAGATATATGAATGGAAAGATTAAAACAGTGACAGGGGAACAGAAGCATCATTCCTAAAGGTCTTAGCTTTTCTTTTCTGGAAACAGTTCAAGATGAGTGGCTCTTTCCAAAGCAAATTGGAGTTTCTATAGTAGTTTGTTCCAAAGAGCCACCCGCTTGAAATCTTGCCCTCAGAAAAAAAAAGCCTTTCAGCTAATCTATGCCCAGCACACCAACATCATGAAAATGTATCTGATCTGGTTCAATCTTTGTTCAAAGATCACTTGTAAAATCCCTGAATTTCTGCACTGGAAAGGAATCCAAAAGTCTTGATTCAGCTTTCGCTCAAAGCCCTTTTCAAAGTGAGAACCCACTATCATCTGAGGTAACTCATTCTACTTTAAGATAGCAATAATTGTGAAGAAAGTTTTGCTTTGCTTTGATGTACCTCATATTTAGTTTTATTTAACATCCATACGTTGCCACTATTTCTATCTCCCAGGATCAAGCAGACCAAGTCCAAAACTTTTTTTTTTCCCCCAGGATGGCATTGCAAATTCTGAAAAGCAGCTCTCCCAAACCCTTTCCCAAGTCATTTCTTTCTCAGCTAAATATCCCTAGTTCCTCTGACTGTTCTTTATTTCACAAGAATTAGAGACCCATTTTATGCTGTTATCCTCCTCTAAAAGTTCCTTGACTCATCAGTGTCCTCCTAAAATGTGGCATTTAGAATGAAATACAATATTCCAGAAATGTGCTGATCAGGTCAGAGTCTAAGCAAACAAATCCCATGTGGTCACCAATGGAGAGCATATCTTTTCCTCAGCAATATGCTGGTAAATATTTAACAACTAAGGCTCTGGGGAGAAAACAACATCTTTTTCAGTTTAACTGCATTATTAACATTTTTTCCATCACTTCCTTAAGTCTGGAAAATCAATATATCAATCATCTATGCCATGATCCGTATATGTATCCCAAGGAATAAATGTTCCTATTGGAATTTTAACAGGTGGTTCTCCTGAGTCAGTTCAAGCTGGCTCCAACATACTCATCATCCTGTTTTCATTGGATTTTCCCACTTAACCTCAAGTGGCAAGTCCAGAGTCTCAATCTAGGTCTCTTATCTGGGCCAGGTCATGCTACATCTCCGGGTCTCATTTCCTCCTCTCAAATATAATAGAGCTGAACTAGTTGACCCGTTGGTCCCTTTCACAACTTTTTCTTTGATCCTATAATTCACCATTGGTCTAAATTAACTCAAGGTTGCTGCCAGTTAAATTTATTTAACCTATTTTCCTAAGGAATACATCTAATGAGATGAGATTTTCAGAGGGAATTTGAAAAACTAATTATGTGTATAAGTTGGGAAAAGTGCCAGAGATTTGTATTACATCATTATGTAGCCTAAAATAATAATAACAATGTCAAATATTCAAGAAACATTAGTTTCATCACAAAAAAGTCTTTATAAAAGTCTATATCTAGATCAAATCTACCTGCATATTACTGTATAATTTAATTATTGCTTTAAAGTGTCTCAGCAATTACATTGAACAAATAATCAATTTTACAGCAATATCTGCTCTGAGAATCCCCCAAATATTGGGTCAATTCTTCTTTCTGAAATTTACTTCCATGGAGCTGGTTTATGAATAAGGGAGGAAGACAGCTCAGGAAGAAAGATCCTCTGTGGATTAACACTTAGAGTTCATTCAAATGTCTTGAAAGTTTCTTTAAGTTGCATATATTAAAATGACTCATTTCTTCTTTTGGATGTCATTGGGGGATTTTTTGAGATTGAAATTTGTTTGTAATCCTTTTCAAAAATAAATTAAATAAGTTTGAAATCTTTTATAGTTTTTTTTGATGCTGCCCACAATCTTTGAATTTAAGTTGGAAGAAATCTAAAGAGAATAAGCATTTTTTATAACCACTTTGGTCTTTCAAATGAAAGAAATGTAAGAAGAAGAGTTCATTGGGGGTGTTTCATTGAAAAAAAAAAGAAAAGAAAAACAAGAAAAATACTGAAATAATCTTTTTAGTTTTTTTGTTTGGACTTGCAGCTAGGTAGCACAGTGGATAGAGAATAGCTACAACTAAAAAGGAGGAACAATGGAAGAGACAACTAGAAATTCAGAAGAACCAAGAAAAAAGCAAAAGCAAAAAATCAAACATATGCTACCTATAAACACACAAACAGATGAAAGATAGGAGAGAGGGGCTTAAATTCCAATTCATTTCTATTTTGTTGGCAAAAGGAATGGTATTTGAAATGGAAATGAACAAACCAAAAGGGCTAATCAGGAGTTGTTCCCCAAGTAACTAGTAAGTATATGATATGAGACTTTGGAGCTGTCTTGATGAATACCAGTCACCAGACCCAGATCAATATAGTCTCCTGGTAAACAAAGAAGTAAAAAAAAATATGATTGTTGAGCCACTATCAGTTATCTCTGAAAGGTCATAGACAACAAGAAAGTGTGACATGGTAGCTTCAAACTCTAAGAAAATCGTGGACAAAGGGGCCACATGGATAGACAGCTGGTCCTGGAGTCAAGAAGAGCTAAGTTTGAGACGTGCCTTTTGATGATAGGCTAGACATTGCACTTCACAATACATTCCAACAATTATCTGAGTTAGAGAAAATGCCAATTTACACCAAGTTGATGAAGGTGTTCTCAGAGCCAGCAGTTCTTTCTACCCATGAAATCACAGGCCCTAAAACATAAATAAATCTTTGTTTTGATCAAAGAATAGTGGCCAGAACAAGATGGTTTTCTGACTTCATTAGACAACACGTGGAATACTGTATTACACTGGGGGCATAATCCATTAGGGTCAACATTGATAAGTAGGGAAATATTCAGAAGGTGATCAGGATGAGAAAAAAGCCTCATGCTCACACCATGTAATGATTAATAGGAGGATGTTTAGTGTAGAAAAGATGACCTGGAGGTAGCAATCGGAGAACTATTTTCATGTGTTTGAAGGGCTGCCATGTGGAAGAAGGATTACTTTTGTTTTGCTTGACATCACATGGCAGAACCAGGTACAAAAGGTAGAAACTGAAAGAAGACATATTTAAGATGAGTATCAAAAAAAACCTCCCTAATAACTCATTCCCCAGTTGCAGTAGACTGTCCTACTCCCAGAGGCATTGGGTTCCCACTAACTGGGGGAAGATGGCATGGAGGGGATTCCTATTCAGGTAAGGATAGAAAAAAATCAGAATCTCTTTTTTTTTTTTAACTCTGAGATTCTATGATTCTACAAACAAAACAAGATAAAAAATTTCTGCAATTGGGCACAGGCATCAAGCTGAAGCTCAAAGCTAGTGTTATATATTATTATGGCAATTATATTTGGTAAGCTGTCACAAACAGGTTTTATTCCTTGACAATTACTTCTGAATCACATGCCAGTATATATATATATATGTGTGTGTGTGTGTGTGTGTGTGTGTGTATAATATATATATATATATATGTGTATGTGTATAATATATATATATATATGTATGTGTATATATATAATATATATGTGTGTGTATACACATATATGTTAAGAAAAGGCTACTATTTGAATTACCATATTTACTTTTTGTAAGTAGGTCATTGCACTACCATTCATCTGAAGAGAATCTTCTTTGGACATAACTCCAAGAACATCAACACAGAGAAATCTTTTCCTCAAAACTTGAGAAAGAATAGGGAAAAAAAATCTCTTCTCTGGCTCCTTTTATCATCTTCCTGTCTCCTTTGTGAACATCACATATAGGCAGAAGTAGCAATTGTGGGAGACGAAGAAGAGTGGATCTTTGGGTCTTTTGTTTGCAGAGTTCAGGGCATGGAAGATCAAGTCTTCAGCAAGCAAGGAAGAAAATAAAGTTCTCATCAGTTCTGAGGAACACTGGAAGATGGGCTGGAATGCTGCTCCTGATGATTTCTATGGTGGCTTTTGTACATTTGGCATTGACTGAGAATAGCTGGCCCAGCAGCAAAGCAGCATTGTTCACTTATACACAGAACATATTTTATCTTCCTGGGGCTATGGGCTCAGCTGCCATCAGTGCTGGAGGAAATAGAAAGGTCTCACCAACCAAGGACAACCAGGTTCAGGATTAAGTATGAAGACTACTACAGTGCAATCTGCTTCAAGGATGCCTTGGATTCTTGCATGTCATCTTAACCTAATAGGCAATTGCAATCAGTGCCATGCAGAAATAATAGTGTATGTCGTAAAGCAGGAAAAAGGGCACTAATAAATTAATTCTCTTTCATAAAAAAACTTTATCCCCAAACACCAATACTTTTTAATGGAAAACTGGAATAAATAAAGAATTCTTGGTATTTTCTGAGACAAGTTACAAGATACAGAATGCTGTCAGACTCCAATATAGATTCATGAGGAGCCTGAGCCCATGGTGTTCTTGAATCATCTGGATAATTGAATGATTTACACTATTTATTTAAACACATATTCTGACATTGATGCATATCTCTGATATTCTATATGTTTGGTTCCAGTTGCCCATATGGGAGGGCAAGCTGGCTGCAACATCTGTCACTACTGATCAGAAGCAGTGTGGATTAGTAAAAAAAAGAGCTTGCATCTGAACAAGACAAGGTGGATTTGTCTTGGCTCTTCATTACAATATGGGACCTTGGCTTGGTTGTATGTCGATTTCTAGAATATATTAATCTAAGCAAGGTTGAGAAGTGATGCTCCCATTCTTCTTTCTTTATTTTACAAGGGATCCAGGGATATATGATTGGTTTTAAAAGATTGCCTTTTCTGATAGAGAGAACAGGTCTCCGGCTATGTGTTTTAGCCACTCGAGTTAATTTATTTCACCATTACTTTATATACTTTGCCTTATTTCCCCAATGCTATAATTTCCAATTCAATTCAATGTGCATTTATTATTAAATATGTCCCGTGTTCCAGGTTCTGCAGATAAAGAGGATGACATGTAGTTCATATTTTATAAGAGTATATATTCTAATGGAGAGAGAAAGATACAAAGTATATTACACAAAATATTTCATTGGAGTCTCACTCCAGCTCTGTTGATTACATTACAAGTACATGGAGTACTTCAACTCTATTTTACAGATGTAGAAACTGAAGTTGACAGATGAAGTTACAAAGCCAATAAATGTTGGAGGCAGGATTTGAATTGAGGTCATTTAGTACAGCCTTCAGCCCAATGCTACTTCTCAGTCCCCAAGGGCAGTGCTTGGATCCTAGATCTTGACAGCCTAGAACTTGTTTACTACACAGTCAACTAAATAAATAGATAAATTGGTGATATATCTATCACACACACACACACACACACACACACACACACACACCAATTTTTAAAAAAATAATAGGTGTAGAGTGCAAAGATTTCGATTCCAGTCCCAGCTTTACCATTCACTGCCTATATGATCTCGGACAAGTAACATAACCTTCTTAGGATTCAGTTTTCTTCTCTGCAAAATGAGATGATTGAACTAGAGGATCTCATAAGTACAATTCGTCTAAAATCCTTTTTATCATTCAGTCATTTTTCAATTGTATCCAACCCTTTGTCTCCAACCCCATTTGAGGTTTTCTTAGCAAAAATACTGGAGTGCGTGCCATTTGCTGCTCCAATTCATTTTATAAATAAGGAAACTGAGGCAATCATGGTTAAAGGACTTGCCCAGGGTCACATAATAATAAGTGTCTAAGTCAGATTGGAACTCATGAAGACGATTCTCCCTGACTCTAAGTCCAGCATTTTGTTCACTTAGCTACCAAGCTGCCCCTTACCTGACAACAAATATTGGCTTCCTCCTTTCTCTCTACCTTCTCTTACTAAATAATCTTCACCTACACCATGCCCCTCAAACCCTTAGGTGTCCAGATCTCTTCCAGGCCAGCATCCATGATGCCCTAATCATTTTCTACTCTTTTCCTCATCTTGACCTTAAACTGAATCAGCCCAACTCTATACAGTCTCTTGTCTTGCATCTCTGGCTTTCTTATCATATCACTGATAATGTCTTGCCTAAGCCTCAGTCTTGGATCAATCCCACTACCTGCTGCTTTTTTTTTTTGTTTGTTTGTTTGTTTCTTTTTTGCCTATTCATATGCTATTAAATAAAGATTGAGAAAATCATGTAACCATTTTGACTGGGTCCACTATAAATTTATGTTAGCAAATTTTAACTGGGCCTTCGCTTCTGGAAGGCTATCTTTGTATATCACCCATCAACTCACTATTTCCACATTCACAGTGACTTTTCCAGACCTTTCCATCCCTCCCCAAACCTCCATTGCTTCTCCTCCCCCTACCTTCTCAGTTGAGAACATTGACTCACTTTAAACGGAAAAAAATGGGGGCCATTTCACAAGAATTCCCTTGTCTCCCTTCCTACTTATTTTATTTAGATGCCTTCTCTGACCATCTTCTCCTTCATCCCTTTTTACATGAATAGATGACCCTATTCCTCGACAAAGCAAAACCCACCACAAATATAACAGATTTTAATCATCTCATTTTCTTCAGTGGATTGCCCCCTGTGTCACTCTCCCTATTTCACTTCTCTTGAATTTTTCCCTGTCTATTGGGTCATTCTCTACCAACATGCCCATGTCACCCCCATCCTCAAAACAACATTATTTGGTCTTTCCATCACTGTATGATTCTTCTGTCCTTCATGGTTAACCTGATCAACAAGGATATCTTTTAAGTGCTTCCACTTTCCCTCTTCTCACTCTTCTTGTCTTTACAACATGTCTTCCAGGATGATCATTCCACCAAAAATTCGCTTTCCAAAGTTACAAATGGGGCCACTAGGTGGCGCAGTGGATAGAGGACCAGCACTGAAGTCAGGAAACTCAAACATGTAACACCTTCTAGCTGTGTGACCCTGGGCAAGTCACTTAATCCCAATTTGTTCAGCAAAAAAATAAAATTAAATTAAATTTCAAAAAAATAAAGTTATAAAAGATCATTGGATCTCCAAATCCAATGGCCTTTTCATAATCCTTATTCTTCTTGATCTCTATCTTGAGTCTCCAATACAGTTGATCACCCTTTTCTCTTTGATATTCTCTTCTCTCCAGGTTTTCATGATTTCTCTGCAACGAGGTTCTTCTTCTACCTGTCAGAATGCTTCTCAGTCTCCTTCACTAAAACTCTATTCACATAATGCTCAACTAACTATAGGATCTGTTATATACCTACTTCTCTATCTCAAACTTCTTCACTTGGTAATCTCATCAGTTCCCATGGAGGCAGGATTTGAACTGAGGCCAAGTCTAGCACATCCTTCTGCCCAACATTATTTCTCAGTCCTCAAGGGCAGTGCTTGGGTCTCAGTCCTTTGTAGCCTAAAATACTGCTCATTACACACAGTTATTAAATAAATAGATGAGTTGTTGGTGATATATCTATATCATCTGACCCTTCCCACAGGCAAAAAATACTGGGATTTAGTTGCCCTCTCTATGCCGATGGTACTTAAATCCATGTATCCAGCTCTAATCTTTACCGACCACCTAATCAAATACTTTTAAGACATTTTGAATCAGAAGTCCAGTAAACATCTTAAACTCAGCATGTCCAGAACTGAATTCATTGTATTCTGCCCTCTAAAGTTCTCTATTACTATCCAAGATCTTATCATCATTATCCCCTCAGTCCCCTAATATTGCAACCTAACTGCCATCTCTATTCTCCTATCTAATTTATCATCAAGAACTATTGATTTGGGAGCAGCTAGTGGCACAGTGGATAGAGCACCAGTCCTGAAAGCAGGATGACCTGAGTTCAAATCTGGCCCTAAACACCACTTTCAGGCTGTGCCACCATGGGCAAGTCACTCAAACCCAATTGCATCAGTAAAAACAAACAAACAAGCAAGCAAGCAAACAAACAACAAAAAACAAAAACAAAAACAAAAACAAAACCCATTGATTTCATCTTTGCAACATCTCTCAAATATGTCCTGCCCTTATCAGCTCCCTGGTACAAGTCCTAATCACTTCATTCCTAGACTACCAATCTAGCCTTCTGGTTGGCCTGCCTGCCTGCCACAAGGGTGTGCCCATTCTATGCCATCCTGCAGTCAGTTGTTAAATTGAGTTTCCTAAAGCACTTGTTTGACTTCATAAAACTTCATACTCAATAAACTCCAATGGTTCCCTATAATCTCCAGGATCAAATACAAAATCCTCTATTTGGCATTCACAGTTCTTAATGACCTATTCCCCTTCACTTTCCAGCATTTCTGCCATATGTATACAGATTCTGTAATACAGATATTCTGTATATAGTAAATATACTGGCCTTTTTGGTGTCACATAAATAAAACACTCTATCTCTTGGCTTTGAGAATTTTCTCTGGCCATTTCCCTATGTCCAGAATGTTTTCACTCCTTGTCTCTGACTACCAGTTTCCTTAATTTCCTTCAAACCCCAGCCAGCTAAAATCTCATCTCCCACAAGAAGCTTTTTCCAACCCCTTTTTATTCTAGTGCCTTTACTTTATTATTTCCTATTCAACCTGTGTATAGCTTTTTTGTACATGATTTTTTTTTGCTTGTGGTCTCCCCCATTAGATTCTAAACTACTTGAAATCAAGGATTGCCTTCTGTCTTTCTTGTAACCCTAGCACTTAACACAGTAGCTGAACACAGTAAATGCTTAATAAATGTTTTTGAACTGGCTGACCCCAGGTCCCTTTGAATCTATGAATATATAAACATACTTCATTATAGCCAGGTAAGTCTGTTTTATTCACTACAAGGCTACAAACTTGAAGTACAGTCTTTATATATGGATGCTAAGCCTTCCACAGGCATTATCTTTGTTACTTTAAATATACTTGGTAAGTAAACACATCAACGGTGTAAAGATGGGAGTGAATTTGTAATCCTTGTTTCAATGAATCTAGCAATTATTTTTATCATTATTTTCCAGATATAAATTCAGTATTCTTCCAATGCTATGAAATAAAGCAGAGTGCTATTATTCTAATACTGCAAATGGAGAAGCCAAAGCACTGAGGCAGTAAATGTCATGCCCAAAGAGCATGGGAAATATAATGAAATATAATGGAAGAGTTTATTTAGTTGACTCAGATGGTAGGAAGCTAAACTGCTGTTTCATTTTCATGGTTAATTAAAAATCACTCTGGTATCTGAAATCTCAGTTTAAAATGAGAAGTGGTTAAATACATTAAACAGAGATTTATTTATATAATTGTATTGTCCCTTAATTGAGCTTCTGTTTATTTTGTTTTCCCATATTTTGTGTCATATACTATCTTATAAAGCTACAGTTAATAATTGAAAAGAGTCCTTTCTAGGGACCTATGTTGTATACAGTCAAGCACAAAGGAGAGTCTCTTCCCTGTGTCCAGTTGTATATACAAACAAAAGAACTCCAGAAGCTCTTCTTGGTAAAGTTAGAAAAGGAGTATCACATACCATTTGGAGGAGCTGCCCAGTAATGCAGAAGTAGCTGCAAATCTTATCAGCAGAGAACTAAAAGCTCAATAGTAGAAAAATAAAGGAAGTGCAACTCTGAGAATGGAAGAACATATGGAAACAAAGATGAGGAATAATGACTCCCACCTCCAAGCTGATGGCTACAAAGAATCATATATCAGAGAGAGTTGGCTTATGAATCCGGAGAATTGTGGAGGGGAATGCACATAAGGAACAAGTATTTGTGCTATATGTCAGGAATTTGTGGAGACATATGTTGAAAAGCCACACTAGAACCATTATGTCCCTGAATGTAAGTAACTAAAGCCTATAGAAGCCTCTTGGGAAAAGAGGAAATATATATATTTCCCACAAGCTTTGCCATGTTTGTTTTATAACACAACCACAACTTCTTATCTTTGATGGAAAAATAAACCAGTTCCTTCTTTAAGCCTTGTTAACACCGTGCTTGCAAGGGAGATCAGGGACAGTGAAATGAGGCATACAGTATATAAAAGTTTCCAAATTGCCTAGGTGAGGGCAATTTGCCAAAGAAGTTCCCCAAAGTAAACATCTTTCTTTTCCCCTTGAAAAGTTGTATATAAATTAATAATGTACTTAATTTGGCTAAACTTGTAAGTGTAACAATAGATGGTTAAATTGTATTGGGGTTTAAATTGCAACTGCAAATGCATTATTTTTTCACTCATAAGAAACAGCTAAACCTAGTTCAAATTAGTTAAATTTAATTTCACTTGGATTTTTATCAAATTATCAGTGGTAATAGGAGACAACAGCAACAATACTGACAGGTGTTCATAAAATCCATGTAATGTCATTTCATAAAATAGTTTTGCTTTTTTCTCCATAAACCCTCCCTTTTTAATTAGGAAAAAAAATAGCAAAATTAATTTTGTTATGATTCTGGGTTGTCTTCTTTGACCTAGTTGTTTTGCAAATTATAATATGGTCAAAAGAGGAAGGCGAGAAATAGAATTTATGTATTATGTATTTTTTTCATTTCCTATTTATATAATACAATATTTCACTCTACTTGGATTACTAAGGACATCACCTGAGCAAGTGGTTCCTCATTATAGATGTCAGCTACACAGAGACAACATGAAGGATGACATCAGAAAAATATAGAATGAAAGGGGAAAAGTAGAGGAGGAAAGGATTAAAAAGAAGAGGAGAGAAAAGGACAGGAGGAAGATGTAAAAATTTCACGAGCTAGCTATTAAGTAGTCAAAATAGAAATTCATGAATTTATTGCATTAATTCTTAAAATATAATTGGAAAGCTTCCTAAGATCTAATAAATCTCTTCCTCCTTCTTCCATCTATATAAATAGGCTACAGGATAAGAAAGGACAAGTGAAATATTCAGTATTTGTATCTTTCAGACAAGTCCTAAACAATAAAGCATGAGGATTTCATTACCAATTTTTAAAATTTTATTTTAATAATGTAGCATGACATTTTAGTTCCAATCTTGTCTCTGATGCATAATACCCGGCTCTTAGCATTTGGTGACACAACCTCTCAGAACCTCAGTTTCCTCATCTATAAAATAAAGGGACTGTATTCAATGATCTCTGAGATTCCAAATTCTAAACCATGATCCTATAAGCCTGTCACTTTAGCTTTTGACTTTAGATGAGTTATAAGAAGATAGGAGGAGTTAACAAGAGACAGGCTGGTCAGCGGGAAGAGAGGGAAGTCAAAAAAGAAAGGAGAAAAAGATTTTTTTAAAAGAAAATTAATTTTAATTATGAAAACCAAGCTGTCTTAAAGTTTGTTAGACAGGATCCATTTGCAGGTCAAAAAAATGTCCTTTGTGAGCTTAAATGGCACCTCCTTCATTATAATGATGAAGTTTAGTTTTATATGAATAAAAAATAAGGAGGAACAAGAAGATAAAGAGGAGCTTTCAAGCATAACACCTTTAAATCAATCAGAAAATTGTTTTTGCATGAATGCCGAAAGTAAAGGCACCATATCCAAAGTATTAATTGGCTGAACATTCAGCTTAACCAATGACTGCCATTCATAAGAGTTTCTTTACTAGTATAATGTTATAAATGTTCACATGCAAATAATATAGCAGTCATCTGAACATAGATGCAAAGGACTTTGTAAATATGCTCTGGGGACATTTATCATCACAGTTTGCTAGATACAAAAACAGATGCTAAGTGTGTCTTAAGGGACCCATCCAAAGGTGAACATTAAGTCGTTTCAGAGAAAAGAGCAAGAAAGAATCCAGAAAGTCTGAAACCCAGCTTACTGCTTTATATATATCCAAGCTCAGTTCAAAACTATTAAGAAAGTGACTTTTGGGAAGTATACAAAACCATTACCCAAATCTGGAATCCCCATCTTTAGTATGAAGTAGAATTAGGGGAGAAAAACCTTCCATTTATCTATCTGGAGGGAAGGTACTACTAAGAACCCACCATCCACCCCATCCCATCAGGCAATAGGAGTTGAAGAGCTGGAGAATGACTTTTGTATTCCCCCCAAAAAAAGGTAGAAGGAGTGTTTCCCTATCCAATGGTCTGAGTGGCTAGTGTGAAGGCTGAGCTGAAGTCTAATCTTGTCTAATTCGATGCTAGGAATGTGCGCAGGAGGCTCATTATTTAATTAAGAACAGACATTACAAGAGCCTTAACTGCAGTGCAAAGCACAATTGCAAGGGCTCCCAATTTATGGTTTTCATTAATTAACATAAAGTAGTGTAGGCAAGCGAAATCAAGTGATCTGCTCAGCTATTAGAATTTTGAGAGTTAATTAATATAACAGCACAGTTCACTGGGCTTAGAAATTATGAGCAACATATAGAATTTTAAAAAGCCCTGCGCCATTTTCTAATTGGAAGATACCCAAGTGCTCCAGCAGCACCGTGTTCTTTTGAACCTTGGTGCCCTAACACAATTACAGACCAGCTGAGGCTAATGTCCACACCAGGGAAGAACAATTAACCAATTCCATTTAAATTCAACAAACACTTGAAGCCTCCTATCTTCAAGGCAAGTGCTAGGTACAGGATTTTTGAATTTTCTTTGGTTTACTCATAGTGAGTTATTTGCTTATTTGCCTGATCAGGCTGAAATGATTATAGGCCATTAGTAACTATTAATAAATAAAATCATTTGTCTTTCAGAAGTTTGCCCAGCTCTCTCAGTGCTTCCATTTCACATAACAAGGAGGCAAACATAATCAACACTTTCTACAGAAACACCTCTGATATCACAGCCTAAAGCAGAATTTAAATAATTCAAACATTGATTCTGGGGAATGGCAGTGAAGAAACAAGGACAATTAATGAATTTGCTAATTGTTCTTCCCTGCTGCTTAAGCCACATTATATGTAATCCACACCTTTTCTTTCCATACTGTGTCATTAGCCACTGGTATTTAATTAACAAATATATAAGCAAGATCGTTTGCTCTTTTAACTATAACTTGCAGCATTGTCAGCAGAGGTCAAGCCTCATAATTCCTACCCTGGCTTCATTTATACATATATATACACACACATACATACACACACACACACATGCACGCACATATATGTACATAGAATCCCTTGAAGGATTTCCCTCTATCATCCTCCCCACTGATATATATGGTATTTTTATACAATGGAATATAATCAGGGGGGATGGGAAAGAGGAAAAGGAAGTTTTAGTTTTACTAGAAAATGAATAATCTTAAATTTATTTTTTATAATATGGTCACAGGTAGTCATAGAAGGTCCTATCTATTTGTGATTACAAATATTTCCATTTCACCAAGACAACCCAACTCCTCTAAGCAATCAGCTGATTTTGCTTATTTCTTTGCTTTAAATCCTAACTAAACTTTCTAGTTTCTCCTGGTTATGTGGTTAGAAATGTGTAGTCATAGGCTCCATGCTCCTATTCAAGCCTGATGTTATGTACCCCATGAGGCATTGGGGAATGAACATAACAACAACAACAAATCTGGAGCTGGAATCAGAGGGCCCAGATTCAAGTGCTTGATTCACTAATTACAGCCTACAGGACCTTGGACAAGTCCCTCAAGCTCAGTAAATTGACTTTCTTTGAAAAATGAAAGGATAGAACTGAACGGCCTGCCAAGTCTTCTCTAGTCCTAAATTTAAAGAGAGACCTTGCACAGCCCTTCCTCACTTGCATGTCAGGACATCACCTCCCTGATATCATGGTCCTCTTTGAGAACAAAGGACAAACAACAACAATACGGTCTAAATCCAGCACCCTATGGATGCATACTAAGGGACTATTTTGTTTGCTTGTTTGTTTGTTTGTTTGTTTGTTCAGGGGCAAGTAGAAGGTTGTATCATGAACAAGGTACAAACAAACAGCCCCTCAGAATAGGTCAGGAATATCAGAAAGTCTCTTGGTACAAAAACATTTTCCAGGCATAGTCTACCAATTAGAGATTCAGCTGTGTTAACAAGATCCTCCTTCAGAATGCAAATATCCCCTGGGAGGGTTAAGCTTATCAACCATTGACAATTTACTATAAATTACTTTAATCAGATCAACCCTGAAGCTGAGATCAGCCCTAATTACCAAAAGGAGCAGGTTGGAGTGATACCTGGAGAAGGGAGGGATAAGTCTAGAGCCTGGGTCACTCCCTGGCATGTCAACATTGGCTAAGAGAAAGAACTTAAATGGACAGAGGGAAACACAGGGTCACTTGATCTCAGAAGAGCAGGAAAATCCAAGGAGAAGGTCTCAGGGATTTCAGGAACTGTTTGATTCATTTTATCTGAAATCAGAAGTTATAGGTTCAACCCTGCCTTTGATTTTGTTATCTCTGTGATTTTGAACATTTCACTTGACTTCTCTGGGTCTCAGTTCCCTCATCAGGAAAATAATGAATTTTGACTAGCTCAGAAGTTCTTAAAATTTTTCTTACAATGGACTTTTAGGAGGCTTCTCCAAGTAATGCATTTAACTACATGAAATAAACTATACAGATTACAAAGGAAACCAAATTGAGATGCGGTTATTAAAATGGTTTAAGAACAAGTTAATAGGGGCAATTAAGTGGTCCAGTGGATAGAGCACCAGACCTGAAGTCAGGAGGACCTCAGTTTAAATCTGACCTCAGACACTTAACACTTCCTAGCTTTGTGACCCTGGGCAAATCACTTAACCCCAATTGCCTCAGGGGAAAAAAAGGAACAAGTTTATGGAGTCAGATTGAGCCTTTTGACTAGATGGCCTCTGAGCTAAATCAATTAACTTATTATCAATTATTATCAATGAATTAACTTGCATCAAGCATCTAACATCTATCTTCCTCTGCTCCTCTGTCCCTTTCTCTGTTTCTCTCTATTCCTGTCTCTCTGTCTGCCTCTCTCCTTTTCCTTCTTCTCCTCCTCTCCCATCCCGCCCATTTTCTCTCCCTCCTTTTCTCTCTTCCTCTCATTTGTCTCCCTCTCTTTTCTCACCTTTAGATGAAGGAAATGATTAACGAGACCCAGTAGCAGTCAGTATCCTCTTGCCCACCGTCTTCTAGTGCATCCCTTTGGCTTGAACACCATCACTGACTTATCTGGATTCAGAAATTCTTTAGAAGCCGCACCATGTTTCAAGCTGCCTCGATTTATTGCAGTACAGGTTACTTCCACCTTTTCCAAACTAGCCTTTCTAATTAACCGTGCCTAGCTGAACTTATCCAAATCCTAAAAGCCAGAAGACGGAAGGATAGAGAAAAAATGACAAAAGAGAACCAAGCATCTATTATCTCCAGCTGGGAGAAGAGTAGTCCACACCCTCTTCTCATCCCTAGAATTTCCCTTATGTCCTTCTCCCTAAGAGACAAAGTGGGTACAAAGACCACTGGACTCTGAGTCAAAAGAGTTCTGGTTTCAAAAATTGCTTCCAAATTTTAATAGCTTTGTGAATATCCTTTAATGTTTCAAGATCTTTCTTCATCTGTAAAAGAAGGATAATAATAACATGTGCAGAATTTATCTCATAGATTCACTGAGCGAAATAAATGAAATATATGTAAGGCATTTCACAAAATTTAAATACTCTAGCAAAGCTTATTACCAGAGTTCCTCATTGTTATTAATGTATAATTATGGTTATACATCTGGATGCCTATTCAGCTAGGAGACCTCTTCAGTTATTGTCAATGATTAATCTAGAAGAACTGATAAGAGTTCAAGAGATCTTGAAAGTATTTCTCACATTATTTTATATATATATGAGTATATATAGTAAGATGTCATCTTCCACATGCAATTCAGGTCTTGAAACAGGTGCTACATAAACCTTGCTATTTATTATTACACTTTACATTCACAATATTTATTATTCACAATAATTATTATCTTATGACTTTACATAAAACAGTCCTTTCTGAATCTGTTTTCTTCTGTGAAATGAAGGGGTTAGAAAAGATCATCTCTACAATCCATTCCAGCGTCAAATCCCTAATCACCAAGATCCCATTGGAACTGTACCATTGGACACCGATCCATAAATTAATATCTAATAATCTAATCTTTAAAGAAGATTTAAGCAAGGGAAAGCAATTTAAAAATTTTTACATCTAGTCTTCTTCTAAAATTATGTTTCCAAATCATATTTGTGCTTTTGAAATTTGAATCCGTGCAAAGCAAATGTGCCCCCAAATGTCCCACAAATCAGGGGTGGGGATTCCCAGGGAAACCTATCGTGCCCATATTGTGTGTTCCTTTGGGAAACTGCCTCTGTTGTTGTCAATCCTCTAAACATTTACATAAATGTTGAGCATTCATTCTTTGGAGTTCCGGGAAAGTCACATAATAGAATCTGAATCTGGAATCATCAAATCTGTGTTGTTAAAATAAGACAGAACGTTCTCTTTGTCATCTCTTAACTTAAATGAGTGGCAGCTTGGAACAGTGGGAAAAGGCGTGGATCTAGAGTTAGGGGACCTGGATTAAAAATTTTCCCCTTGTAGCTAATTGGCTGTGTGATAGTGAACAAATCACTTGAACTCTCTGTGATTCTAGCATTGATCTAACATTGATAAAGTGAAGAAGGCGTTGGAGTTAATGATGTCTAAGACCATTTCAAGTTCTACATTTATGCTGTTACAATGGGAGACTCTAGAACAGGTGGCAAAGAAGCTGGACAGCTCAGTTTCTTTTCCTTGAACACGTTTGCTACAGGTGTAAAAGCAGCCGGGTGTGGCTGTAAACAATGTGAAAAAACACCTGCCTTTCCTTGGTAATGACAAATTCCCATATGCTCTTCATTATGGGGGTAAAGGGTTTGAAAATTTTCCCAGGATAAGACACAGATCCTTTGTAAGATATCTTATATGGAAATGTAGGATGAACTAAAATCCTCCCTCCCATTTTACAATTACATTAACAATTAGCATCTGCTGACTTCCTATGCCTTCAGATATTACTTGTCAATGTGATGGTTCTGGACTTGAGAGGGATAGGAAGCATGAGTCAGATGAGTGAAATGAAACATGGCTGGAGTCTTTCTCAAAATAGTGAACCCAGGGAGGGAGGCAACCATCAGGAGAAAAGATTTCCAGCCCTGCCTTTGGAGGACACTGACTTCTGCATAGCTACTTTTACGGCTCTGATGAATTTTGTTATGAAAATTTCCAGCACTGACAGGAGAAAGCTGTGCCAGATTAGAAGTCAGAGCCCCATGTTCAAAGTTCGTCTTTTTGACCTTGAAATCACTGCATTTTTCTAAACCTGTTTCATAAACTATAAAATGAAGGGGGTTATACCAGGAGGTTAGCCAAGGTCCCTTTCAGTCCTAAATGACAGATCTGCCCATTTATATCCTTCTCATAAGGTTATCTTTCTAAATCCCTGGAATCTGCCAGCAGATGCTGATCATACCTACAGACCTCTCACAGAGCTACCAGGCTTGGAAGCCATTCTACAAAACCACTCACTGTGCCTGAAGCTTGTATACAAAGAAACATGGGCTCACCTGGCTTTGCACCATTAGGTCAATAGAAAATTCTAAAGCTCATTTTATTCTATTCTTTGAACTGTTTTGCATATGTACATGTCTATCCTTTAGGTCCTTCTCCAGGGACTGGAACCAGAATTCAATTTTGCTCAAGGGCTAGAGACTATTTGTGGAAGACCTGATAAAGGAGAATAGATTCTATCTTGGTATGGACTGTAATGATTATTGTTGTTGAGTCTTTCAAGTCATGTCTTCGTGCAGCTTTTGGGATTTTCTTGGCAAGGATACTGAAGTGAGTTGCCATTTCCTTCTCTAGGTCATTTTACAAAAAAAGAAACTGAGACAAATGGGGTTAAATGAATTGCCCAGAGTCACACAGCTAGTAACAGCCCAGATTTCAACTCAGATCTTCCTGATTCCAGACCCAGCACACTATTTACGTCCCTCGGTTATAATAATATGAACCTGGTTTGAAGAATTATATGTAACAAAATGGTAGGAATGACACCTGCATAGGTGAAACCGTATATTCCTACTGGACTTCCAGGCTGTTTATCCAAAGGTGGGCTTTGAGAAGCCTTCATTGAGTCACATTTCAGGTTTCCTTATGGCATCAGTTCTTAACTTACAGTCCACAGATCACCCAAGGGATCTGTGGATAGGCTTCAGCACTCAAATGAGCTTATATGGAGAAAAAAAAAGTCACATGTGTATTATCCATAACCTCTGTTTTTTTTTATTATAATTGTAGGTATTAAATTAAATTAAATGCAATTAAAATTATTCTGTCAAGGAGTCACTCAGTTTTACTAAACTGCATTTGGGTTTAATGATGCAAAAAGAGGAAGAATGTTTCCTTTAGTCTATCATCTTGGAAGGTATGGAGCAAGCCTTTTCCCTATTCCCAAGTATCAACCTGGGAGATCGGTGCTTTCTCCATTTTATAATGGAGAAGACTGAGATAGAGTTTAAATAATTTGTCCAGTGTCACCCAGCCTGGATCTTGACTTTGGACACAACACTCTATGCATTGCACCACTCAGCTGCCCTATAAATCTTGAAAGGGCCATTAAACTTGTCTCTGAATCTTTGAAGAACAGTAAAAAACTATGGAAAAGCAATTAGATGGAGTATGTGGGAAGTATAGAGACAGATAATAACAATAACAATAATAATGATGATAAATAGCTAATATTCATCTGGCATTTCCAGGTTTATGAAAGACTTTACAATGTTACCTCATTTAATCCTAAACAACAATCTCTGAGGCAGGTGATATTAACATCCTCATTTTATAAATTAGGAAACTGAGGCTGCAAAAGGTTAAGTGTTTTGCCTAGGAGCACAAGCTAGTATCTGTAGCAGGGTTTGAACAATCTATGGATATCAACACCTGGCTGGCTCAATCTGGATTAATGTGTAAATGATCAATGGGATAGAATGTTTCTGGATGGAGTCAGCACCCCATAGCCAAAAACCATTAAGCAAAGGCCAGATGACCACTTCTTGGGTGTATTGTAGAGGGAATTCTTGGTCCAGGATGGTTTGGACCATATAGTGTTGAGATTGCTTCAAAATCAGATATTCTGTTTCAGGAATTAATATGACATTTATTAAGGCAATGTTCTCTCCTCTCTTTTCTCTAGATCTATATTTATCTATGTAATTCAAAGTCATTAAGCTTTTTCTTTATAAAAGAACTGTGGACTTGGAGTTATATACTAAGTGTGCAAGCCTAGATATCACTTCATCTCTTTAGAAATCATTTTTCTCCTCTGTAGAATTAATGGGTTGGATTTTTGCAGTATAATGCAGTATAAACTTCTTCAATGACTACAAGGTCCTTGAAGAAAGGAACTGTTTATTTTTTCATAGTCTCAGTAGTCTCAGGAACCAACAGTGTCCTTTGCACATGGGAAATACATAAAGATTACTTGAGTTAAGTGGATTGGAAATTCTCTAAAGTTCCATCAAGCTCGGGCATTGTATGATTTTATAGATGGAGCAGTAAGTTTTATCTCCAGAAAATCCACTTATATGGAAAAATAAAAATTCGGTGGGTGATGGAGTAGGTCAGACTAAGTGACTTCTAGAGTAATTTTCAAATGCAGCTTAGCATAGCTCTTTACACATAATATAACTCAGACACGCCTATTTACTGGTTATATAAATGTATAAAAACAGTGATGTGAATAATTAGGCACTGAATAACAAATACTCATTAGAAACAGCTGATGAAACAATGGATAGAGAGGTTAGCCTTAGGTCAGGAAGGCCTGAGTTTCAAATCTGAATTTAATACTTACTATTCCCTTATTAACTGGTTGACTAATTGAAATCAAGAACCCCACATGACATATTTACTAGCAGTGTGATCATAGATAAGTCACTTAGCCTGAACTTCCTCATTTATAAATTAAGGGGCTTGAATTCTCTAGCCTCTAAGGTCCCTTTTGGTTCTCAATCTATTAATCCAAGATTGACTAGTGAGACCATACTATATTAAAATTAATAGGAAGACAAATATTCTAGACATCATTGAAGCAAATATCATTTTGCAGTAGGATAGGACTTAGGAGACACCTGCCCCTGAAGATTATCCAAGTACTCATTAGTTGTGTGATTCTAAGCAAGTCACTTTATTTCAACCTAATTTTTCCCCATCTGTAAAATGGGTATTATAAAACTTTCAATGCTTACCTCCAAAGTTTGCTGTAAAGATTGAATGAGGTCATGCATTTAAAGAGCTTACAAACCCTAAAGGACTCAATAAATGTCCATTTATTATCATTTCTGATGGACACAAAATATGTTTCTGGAAATTTCCTTGAAAACCACATTTAGGAAAGTCATGTCCCATGTTCTTTCTAATCCTGATTGCCATTATAGGTTGGGTTTGCCTCCATTTGTCATCTGTTATCAATTGACAACTGAACACTTGATTTCTCTACCAGCCCTTCCTCTCCACCCATACCAATGTCTCTGAAGCAGTTAATGAATTATTTTTCAATAAGATATTCCAGTGTCCAAAAGAGGGAAAGGGCATACTATAAAAAGAGAGCTTTTTTAAATATTAAAGTAACGAATCAGTAAATAAGCATTTATTAGATAAATACCCCACAATTTTATTTATTTATAAGTCTGGATTTTCCTTTTTTGGATTTTCTTAAAGAGAGAAGATCACTAAGAAAGAAGGGTAAAGGCTTTAACTATAAAAGTATAACCATTTCCATATTCTACATGTGTTCTGTTTTTTTTAAGGGGGGGTCCTAAATACTGAGACCAGATATTGGATATCTATCCAATCCGAATGATAAAGAGCCTGCTACTCCATCCCTACCAGAGCTACTCCCAAAACAGAATGTGGTATGACTTTCCTGGCTGAGCTGCCACTGACATTTTATTAGGGAATGTGAATCAGGATGTTCTCTTATCTCTGAATTTGAAGTTTTAAAAAATTTCATTATTAATCCAACTACTGAGTGAAAGAAGAAATAAACATGAGCAAAGGAAGGAGCTGAGTCAGATTCAGACATCGCTTATTTAACAAAGGGGACAGAACGGGAAAAGCAGCTGCGAGTTACACAGGCTTGGCTGTTCCCTGGGTATTTTCACATCATTTAAGCATGCTGGAGGAAAAAAAAATGCATTCAGAAATTGAGAAATCTCATGTAAGAGATTTGTGTAGTTAAAAAAAAAAAAAAAACTAGGCAATTGTTTGGGGAAGGATGATCAAGCTAACTCATTAGAAAGCCACAAAGAAAAGATCATAGCAAGTGATAGCATCCAAAACCCATCTCACCAAAATCCTGTTTCACCTAGAAATGTATTGTATGGCAAAGACCTTAGTCACTCTGTGTCTGATTTGCTCCTTTCAGACTGTGGGGATTATAATCTTGTCTGGTCTGCTTTTAACCATGCTTCTGGGGGACAATACGTAATTTTTATATAGTACCACAACTCGCTGAAGGACTTACATCTCTGTGCTCCTTAGTCTTTTTATTCATAAAATATGAGTGACCATATTGGCTGTTTTAAATCATTTTTCAACCAAAGCATCAACAGAAAGATTTTCTTCAAAGTACTTCTAGACAAAATAATGAATTTCATTATTAGAAAATGAAATAACAGATTTCTCCTTTCCAAATATAAATTTACTTCTCCAATCACCCAACTCCATTCAATCCAACTAGTATTTATTAATTGTCTCCCATCATCAAAGCATAATTGTAAACGCTGGAGTGCAAAGAGGAAATATCCTACCCTCTAGGAACATCTGATCTAATAGAAAGATTAAGCTATAAAGGAGACTGACATGAAGTAGGGTGCCATGGAAATAAAGGAAATAGATATTCAGACCAAGTGCCAGAAGAGAATGGAAAGATGGAAAGATCATTTTCACCTAGGTACATTAGGTAAGAAAGCCTTCTGGAGATTACTTGCTAAGAGGGTACTAATATATTTTGATCGACATCTCATTATCCTCTTGCTATTTGGAAGATGGCAAGCTCCACTCCCCCTAGCCCCCACCCCTCATCTCCCTTACCTTCAGGCAGAACAATAGGTATTGAAAAATAGGGAAGCAATGAGCCATGTAACTCCACTAGGGAGGTGAGTTTTTTTTTTTTTTCCCTTGCTAAAAGGGAAGAAGCTTGGGAAGTTGTTATCTGTTGTATTAACTGAAGTTTGGTATATTCCAGGGTCCTATCAATCATACACTAAAAGTCCCTCAAATCCTGCTGGATCCAGAAGGCAGGTCATTTGCACCCACTCAAATCCCTTGCTAGGTCAGTGTTGGTGACATGCTGGAGATAGAGCTAAAAGGGAGAAAAGTTTCAGTGTGCAGAGTGTGTTTTGGAAGGGAATTCTGAGAAGACAGGATGGGATGGAGAAGCTGCTAAAAGCAGGATTTAACTGGAATGCAAAACATGTGAGGGAGAAAATGAAATCTCCCAGGAAAGGTAGATGGCAGTCAGATTAAAGTGTACTCTAAATATGAGGCTGAAGATTTTGCATTTTGTTCCATAGACAATAATGTCCACCAGAAAAATCAATAGGGGAAAAGAATGGTCATATCTATGAATTAGTTTTTGCTCATTGTAGTAGAATGGCTAATAAGGGTAGCATAAAAATTGTCCAAGACTTTTCCTTATGGTTCCTTTAGAAAACCAACATTAAATATAGATACCTTGTAAAAAAACCGAACACCTAAGGCTTCTTGGAAAACAGCTAACTTCCTCTTAGACCAGCAGTTTCCACTACTCTTAGTTACACTCAACTATATGCAATAATAAGGGGAAAAAAAGTTCTCCAGCACAGACCATTTTCCTTAAATCTCAATTCCTTCCCCAAGGAGAACTTTAAATTTCAGAAATCTAAAAGGACAACAGTCCTACCGAGTTGCCTACAATAATGAAATATAAATATGAAAACACTGACCAAAACTCACTTCCCTCCACTGTGGCATTCTTTCTGCACAAGCTTGTTTGTAGAATTCTTCCTTAGCCCTTTCCTCCTCTTAGCTTGGGTATAAAATTTCAGGTAGCTCATTTTCCTGCTTGAGATAAAATTCATATTTGAATTCTGCAACTTTTGAGTTTTAGTTCAACTGAAATATTTCTTCAATAACATCGTATATAAAATAACTAGAAATTCTTTGCACAAAAAGATAAATGTCTCGATGTAAAACTTCTTGTCTCCAAATGCAAATTAAATACAGACTCTGAAATATGAAGCAGTTTTCCTAATTTGAGACTCAGAACTTGTATGAAACAAACAATATAGAAAGATGCTGTTTTTTAATGGACAATACTCATTCACAATTCTTTTGATAGAGAAACAGACTCTTTTTTCTTTTTTCAAAGTTAAGTTACTATAGATACCAAATCCCCCTCCCTTTATTTTTTCTTAAATTAGGTTGCTATGGAGAAATTTGACTTTGCTAAAGTTTTGATATTTTCAATTGAGAACTGAAAATATTTTAATATAGTCTTTTGGAAATTAGCAGTGGCCCTTTCCCTCTTACCCAAAATATCTGTAGCTAAAAATAATGATGCTAGCTAGCATCAACCTGTACCCGTGTGAACATCATCCTTTTACTTCCACACTTTTTCCCCCCCATCTTTCATTGTTTGTCAAAGCATCTGTGATTTCATCTCCTCTGGCTTCTAATAGTCAATACTTTGTTCCATGGGTACTAACTAATGCAAGATGGAAGCTCCTGAAACAGGAGCACAGCACAAGGAAATCCATACCAGCGGTAATTGCCATCCAAATATAGCCAAACTGTCACAAACAATGAGACCTTTGGGTTTGTTCCGCCAAGCATCACAAGTCCCTCTAAAGTCACCGGTTTCCAAATTTCAATCTGACATGGAGTATAGGAGACTGGTGACAGATGGGCAAAATTGAGCATGCAGTTTGGACAGTCTTCTGGATGAATGTCTTGTTATCTCTAACTTGCTGCCAAGTCCCACATGTCGCTTTATTTCAGACACTACTGGGTAACTCTGGAGCCTCAGCCAACAATACGGACTTGAAAGAACCAGATTTCCTCACTGTTGGTATTCCTAACATCTCACTCACGCTGGGCTTCTTTGCAATCATAAAATAGTCACCAGGATGGGAACAGATATAAGACAGCAGTTTGACATGTCTGACCCCTTTCTCAATTTCATTTTAGATTTGGAATTATGATACACTCGACCTCAGTATTCAATGCTAGTAGATATGTTCACCCATATTCAATTGAGGTATTTGGAAAAGAAGGGACCAAATCCTATCCTGTCTTCTTCAGCAAAACCCCTAAGATCACCATCTCCAACATGTAAATTTAAGCTCTCATCAGCTCTCTCCTAGCCTATTGCAAGAGCCTCCTAATTGGTCTCCTCACATCAAACACTGGTTTCTCTGACCCTTCTGTCACACATTTGTGACCCATCAATATTCCTAAAGTAGCTCTAACCATATTAACCCTCAGTTCAAGAAGCTTCAATGGCTACCTATTGCTCTCGTGAAGATACAAATGCCTTGTCACGAGATTTAAAAGCTTTTTCACACTGATTCAAACCTATCTTTTCTGCCTAATTACAGATTATTAGCCTTCAGGTGTTTTATTTTCCAGCCAAGCTGGAATACCATAAAGAACATTCCATTTCCAATTTCCTCCTCATAAACTATTCCTGTCTGGAATTCCTTCCACAACTCTGGCTCCTGTCAATTCAAATGGCATCTCCTATAAAAGGCCTTTTCTTTTTCTTCAGATGTTGCTATTTTCCTTTTTTCTTATAATTGCTTTATGGCTTATATTCGTATACATATTCTTTCTCACCAGTGGAATCTAAGCTTTTGACAGGCAGTCAGAAAAGGGAGTCTTTATATATCCAACATCCAGTCCAATATTCTAATACAATAAACATTTATTAAGGGGCTAGGATATAGCAGGCATTGTTCTAAACAATGAGAATAGTTCATGAAAAGAAAGATAGTCCCTACCTTCAACCAGCTTACAATCTAAAAGGGGGAGATTATATATAAAAAGGAGGGGAGAAGGACAGGATACCATGGGGGTATTTAGCATGGGGGCCTTTTGTTTAGTGGAGTGAGAATCAGCCAGGGCAGGAGACACAAGGTGGATTGATCTCAGAGTGATTTAGAGTCTCTCTATAAAGGAAGGCATTGGAGGGAGTTTGAAACTCTACCTTCCAGCCTTCCAATCAGAGGCAAAATAAGGCTGAGGGAGTTGGAATCAATCAAAGTTTGAGTTAGCAGCATGGTGATGAGATTAGAAGTGATGAGTTTATCCTGGGAGGGGAAATCACATCTCGAAGTTGAAACCAGATAGGACAGCAGATGTAAGATGGAGTGATCGGTTTGGTGCCTTAATGTTTAATACATGCTTTTTGACTTAAATGGAACTGGATGGTACTGGTTAAGCAGAGGCAAAAATTGGTGCCCACTTATTCAACTTTTCTTTAAAGTTATCTTCATTTAGCCATGTACAGAATTTAACACACTGATTTTCACATGCAGCACAAATACCAAGTGCTTAGTAAAATGTATGAGAAATGAATGAAAAATTATACTGCTAAACTTAATTGAACAATTGATCAATTTAAAATGTGACATAGATGATAAAGATTATTTAGGGCTTCAAAATACATTGTAAAACAAACTTGCATGCCTTTTAAATAACACTTATCTATAAACAAACTACCTATCACCATCTCCTTTGTTTCACAGCTAGGAAACAAAGATACAAAAGTAAGAACAGACTTACAACTGTAGAATAAACTTTTAGAGATACAACATAGACATGATTGAGTTCTATGCCTTAATTGTACAAAGAGCAACTTTGTACAATCATGGTGAAGGTACCTACTTAAGGTCATACAAATAGTAGATTTCAGATACATATTCAGCTCATGTTATGGAGTGAGCCTGTACTCTTCAGGAATATAAACTCTTTTTTTTTCTTTCTTTTTTTCTTACTGTCCTCTCTTCTTTCCCTTCCTCACTCCCTTTTTTCTTCCTTCCTTTCTTCCTTCTTTCCTTATTTTCATGTTTCCTTTCCTCCATTTTTAATTCTTTCCTTTTTCCATCCATTCTTTTTCTTCCTTCCTTTCCTCTTCCTTATTTTTTCCTCCTCCCTTCCTTCCTACCTTCCTTCCTTCCTTCCTTCCTTCCTTCCTTCCTTCCTTCCTTCCTTCCTTCCTTCCTCTCTCCCTCTCACCTTCCTTTATGTGACTGATTTTCAGCTTCCTGATTAGGCTATAGACTCCTTCAGGGGAAAAAAAAAAACCTTTCTTAGAATTCTTTAGTCTTTCCCACAGTGCCTACCACATTTTACAGCCAAATAAATACACATTTACTGACTGACTGATCAAATCATATCCTTCTGGAACAACTTTACTCTTTTAAACACCGATGTAAGCTGTTAATGTCAGTTCCATACTGGCAGTAGCAATTTACAGAAGTTCACAATATTAATAGTAATACTTGGAAACTCTGTAGGTACCAGGGACTGTATCAACTGTCCAACAATTTCATTATATCTCCAGGCCCTGCCTAAGCCCAAAATGAATTTAGCATGATGTCTTGAGCTTGCTTTAATCTCAACTCACACCTTCAAAATTACCTAAGAGGGCCCTGAAACCAGCCTGTGGTTCTGTGGCAACCAGCCAGCCCGTGACTATGGGGTGTGACATTGATGTACTCTCTGCCAAGAGGCTGTGGCATCCCCAGGATAATGCCCGATTGACATGGCCATGGTGTTTGTGGGACAGTCTAATTATGCCCAGGGCTTTCTCTCCGAATGCTGGGCCTTGTCAGTTTCCCTGTGGGCAAAGTCGGCTGTCCTGAGTTTTTCAAACCCACTCTGCATGTGGCTCTGTAACACATGAAGAAGTTCCTGAAATGTCAATCCTAAGGGAAAAGTGCTCACGGCACCGAAGCACACATCATATCCCGTGCATTTGTTGGCTTTTTCAGACAAAAGCCAAAGGCTAAAGAGTCCAGAATTAAATTATTCTTTCTCCCTGAGAGGTGAGACTGCCAAAGTGAAACCGATACACGTTAGCTGAGTTAGGGGATGAATTTGCACTATAGTCACCCCCTGAAAAACCGTTTCATGGATAAAAAGCCTTTATTTCTAAAGGCTGGAAATCTGGTCCCTTTCATAGCATATGGAAATTCATTTAAATTGGGGAGGGGGAGGCAGAATGTGACATTTCTTTTAACTCACCATTTTACAGCTGGAAGAAATCTCTTCCACTCTGAGATGACATAGTGAGATAATCCAAGGAACCAAACTTATGGTCTGTAAATTCACCACTTACTCTTCTTCTGCTACCAAATTCCAAGATTTATTAAACATCTCCTCTCACACAGCTCAGGGTTTTATGAGGAAGTCAAACTTGACCTCTGAATGGCTAGAAGCATCTGGGTTATTTCAACCCTGTTTTCTTACTGGCAATTTCTTCCTTTCCCTGTCATGCTTTTAGGAGCACTCAGACGATTCCACACACAATTAATTCCTGCATGTTTCTTTTGTTCAAACAAGAGCAGGCAAACAAAGAGTTCTATTTTGGAGTGAGATGTCTAAAATGCATGTGCCATTCTGATCAGTCTGCTTCAGCATGTACCTCATTAAAAAAGATCTGATTAAAAAAAATGCTGGTCCATGCAGCACTGCTGAACTCAAGGACGAGTAATTTTAATTCCCATCTTTCTACCTCGACCCCTCTCTAAAATTCTCTTTCATTGCCCACTGAAGCTTCTCTAAGTGCACAACTCCATTCTAGTTCACATTCAGATCAAACAGACAAGGAGGAAAACATGAATTTGGCCTCCTGTCATTAGCATGTAATGATGTGCCCATTGAGCCTTTCATCTTGAGATCTCAAAGTGGAACTTCTTAATGGAGTTTCAACATTCACATTTGATCTACTGGTATTCAGAAGAGCTACATGGAAGCCCGTTGGAAGATGCTAAACATGCCCAAGAAAAGAATATTCAGAGTTGTAGGTTCTGGCCGCTGATGAGATGCCAGGAAGGAGATAGGAAATAGAGGCCAAAGAATCCCTCAGGTTGGGATTCTGGCCAATTGAGAGAATGGTAATAAGACAATGGAAAGGAAATGTTTTCTTGTGGGAGGGTTTTCTGGGCTTTGGGGAGAAGAGAGGAAGATGAAGAGTTTGATTTGGGACCATATAAAGTTGGAGATGCCTATAGGACAAGAGTTGGAATTTTAAACCTGGAATTTGGGAGAGAGGTCAAAATTGGAGAGAAGTCTTTGGCAGTTGTTCCTCTGGAGGAATTATTGACATCAAATTATTGACATCAGTGAATATGGTTGATGAAGAGAGAATATAAATAAAGAGAAATGCTGAAGATAGAAGCCAAGGGTGGATCCTATGCTGGGGAAGGATAGGCTGCTGAGGAGAAATACCCAGAGAAGAAATCAGAAAGGTACAATTGTAATATAAAGGAAACAGATGTCTTGGAAGCGAGGCTAAGCTTTTTTTTTTAAATCTTGAATGATTTACCATGTTTCAAATTAGTAAAATTAAAGACAGCACAATATAATGGAAAGAGCACTAGCACTGGAGTGAGAGTCCCTAAGTTCAAATCCAATCTCTTATGCTTATTACCTGTGTCACATTGGACAAGTTGCCTATCGCCTGTGAACCTCAATGTCATCTGTAAGATAAAGGGTTCACATTAGGTGACCTGGTGGTCTTCTCGCTCTACTTCTATGAACCTATTATTTTTTAAAGCATAGAGTTTTAATCTTTTCTATGTCATGGATGCTTTGCACTCTGGTGAAGCCTATAGACCCAACTAAGAATGAGATTTTTAATTACATAACATTATATATAATATATATATATATATGTGTGTGTGTGTGTGTGTGTGTGTGTGTGTGTGTGTGTGTGTATAATTACAAAGGAAAACAGACATTTTAAAGGTAATCTCTATAAGAGACAAAGGATTATTTCCAAGGTGCCTTCCAAATCTTTAGACTCTCCTATTCTAAATCATTTTCTGTGACCTTCAAATATGAGAATGTTCTAAGTTCTCGGTCAGTCATTTAATCCCAATTTTGTAGAAAAGAATTTTATTCATAATGACTTACAAATACGGTTGGCATAAAACGGATCGGTCCAAAATTGCTTTGTGATCCTAGGTCATTTATTTCCTCCTTGCCTCAGTTTCTCTGAGTTCAAAATTGTTAAGCTAATATTAATTTATATATAATATATATTATATAATATATAAAATAAAAATAAAGAATGTTAAAACAACAGACTGCGGTCCTTAGATCTGTTCTCTATTCCATCACTCACTGGATGAAGACTTGGGGCAAGTCTAAACTCTCTGGGTATCCCTTGCATTTGTTACAGATGACAATGGTAATAAACTTAATTCTCTCTAAGGGCATAGGACTAGGGCAAATGATCTGGAAAGAAACCAGCATTTTGAGTCAATTCCCACATTCAAAGGTAGTCATGGGTAAGTGAATTTGTCCCTCCCTCAGTTTCTTCATCTATAAAATCTGGAGGTTAGACTAATCCTCTCCCAAAACCTTTTCAGCTCAAACTATGTGATGCTCTGATCTTTTCATATGGCAGCATTTTACTCTTGGGTTTTAACATTTGGCTTTTACCTGATAAATGACTAGGGATGGGTCAAACTACTTTATCTTTCTGAGCTTGATATGATGATCATGATACTCTACCTTTCTCACAAAGATCTTATGAAGAGACTGCTTTGTAAAACATTAAGTACTCTAACAATTTGAGTTATTATTATTATCTGAGCTAAGTTCTACAGTTCTATATCCTAAGAGAATCATTATCCTGAGCACAAAATATAGACATATCGATATATATGTATATATAGACATGTACACATATATACACATACATACACACATATTTATATAAAACAAACATATATATTTGATATATGCATGCACATACAGATGTAGACAGCTTGATGAGGAAATGGATAGAGTAACAGACTTGGAGTCAGGAAAGCCCTGAGTTGAAATCAGATCCCAGACTCTTATTAACTATGTTTGCCTTAATTTCCTCATCTATAAAATGAGCTGGAAAAGTGGCAAACCACTCTAGTATCTTTTCCAAGAAAACCTAAAATAAGGTCAAGATAAGATACAAATGACTGAAATAACCAAAGAAAAACAATTGTTACTACTATGACTATGTATCTACATAAATATATATGAGTATTTATATATCTATATGTATATCTAAACATATAGATATAATACATGCAATGTGTGACAACTGATTTCCTTTTCAAACATATGCATTTTATAAACTTAAAATATCACTATTAAAAGGGATCCCAACATTTAATCAGATTGCTCGAGTAGTTTATGCCATACATATTTATTGAATAATATATACATATATGTGTGTACACATATAAAAGAAAGTTAAGAAACCTTGTCCTAAATTCATACTGTAAGAATCCTTAATATCATTATGCCCCTTTTATCTAAGAATTTTAAAACATTTCATAATAAAGGAAATTTAGAAACAGTATATATAGACACATATATTTTGTAGATAAAAGATAAAACACTGTCTTTTCAGCATATAAGTCTATTACTCAGGTTACCAATCTGTAAAATGGGATACCACTACATTTTATTCCCTTTCATGGATTTCTGTGAGAATTGGAATCACTATTTTGGAAAAGGCTCACTTTGAGGTACTCTAGAGTTTATCTGGAAGGGGAAAATAATTGCAACTAAAAAAGGAAGAAAAAATTAAGAGGTGTTAACAGACTAACCCAGTCTCAAAACTGATAAGTATTAGAAGTGAGAATTAAACTCACTTCTTTCTGACTTAGAAAGAGTTAATTGGCTGTACCATCCTTTTGTTGTAATTGTCCTTCAGTCCTTTCAGTCATAAATAATTCTTCATGACCCCATTTGGGTAAAGATACTGGAGTGCTTTCCATTTCCTTCTCTAGCTTATTTTATAGATGAGGAAACTGAGGCAGATAGGATTAGGGTCATACAACTAATAAGTGTCTGATTACAGACTTGAACTAATGAAGTTAAGTCTTTCGGACTTCAGGCTTAGCACTTTATACCAGTGGCACCACCTAGCTGCTCCATGTACCATGTTGTTTTCAAACATAATTCATTATATGGATTATTCCTGTCTTTGAACCTACTGAAAGGATTACTAGCAAAAAAGGAACTTCAGAAATTAGATTAAATAGATGGCCCCCACAACTACTTTTTTTTTTTTAATGAGGAAATGGAAACCCATAAAGTTGACATTTTCCAAAGGACCACACAACTATAAGTCCTGTTAATTTAATAAACAGTTCACTTTCTTAATGAATCAATAAAAACAATTTCTAAATGAGCTAATGGCTTCACCTTTCTGGAGCAGGTATATTTTTATATATATCTTATATACATATAATGTGTATAACATACATGTATATGAGTGTATATGCAACCATGTATATGTATGCATGCATTATACATATATATGTATATATATATATTCATATATATTAATTTATTTGGAGGAGGTTATATTTTTTTTGGGGGGGGGGGGCTTTTTTTCAGATGATAAACTATAGCATGAAAATAAAGACTGATTACAAAGCAAGCCATTACAGGAACAGGGAATACCAGATTTTGTTAAAAGTAAACTACTGGTTTCAAGGTATTTTAAACTTCTAGATAATTCATTACTCCTTTTTCCACTATACAATGAGATGTCAGTCTTTTTAAAAAAAAATAAACTTTTCTTTTACTTGAAATGCAGAAATCTGAAAATAGATCAGATTGTGAAAGGGTGCCTGGTGCATGTTTACCAAAGCTTCTGTGACAAAAAGAGAAGCCAGATTTTCTCGCTTTCCTTGCTAACTGGAGAAGCATAAAGGCAAAGTCCCTCGCCCTCAGAGCCCATCCAAACAGGTATCCATTCTATGACTGGTGAGATTCTATGAGATCTCTTATACATGCTAAATGTGAGGAGGTTAATGGAAAATCTAGATGGAATAAGAAAACCAGTTACATGAGGCAAGGAAAATGAATTGTAAGTTCTAAGCTTTGAAAACAATATTTTGAAAAACTCATCATGAAGATGAGCACTAGACTGTATCCATCATTATGGGAGTGGGAGGAATGTTTTAAAAAAAAGATAAGAGAGGACAAAGATCAAAAATATAAGAACAAATTTAAGGATTTTTGCATGTGAAAGAAAGAGATCTAAGAGCTACATGTTTTGGCAAAAAGTAGGGGAGGCATGTAGTCTCTTATTAGTTTTTTAATAGATTGTAAATTGAAATAAGAAAAGAATCTTGGAGGGCACTGAGCCCAACCCTCAGTTTTATTGATGATGAAACTAAGATACGGATCATCTAAATACTTGCCCAATTTCACACAACTAAGAAACATCTGAATCAGGAATTGAACCCGGTTTTCTTAACCTTAATTGCCATTCCCTATCTACTATGCAAAGCAATATCAAAATGAAACAGGGAAAATACATTTCTATCAAATCACCAAGTGTTGAACATAGAGCCCCTAAATTGTAGTTAAGCAAATTATTTATATCCTGGACACCTGGAGGTTTATAAACCCAGAAGAGTATTTGTATAAGAGTGAAGAAGAAAAACAAATACCAGAAGACACTTATTTCAAATGGAATTAAATCTTTTTTTTTTTTTTTGGCTGGTTTAGCCAAGCAGAGGAATTTAAAAATAAAATTAAAAAGAAAAGTTTCTCCCCAAGAGAGCCATCCTGAGTTCCCCAGCTCCAGAAAACATGCTTAGAGACACTAAGAGAGGCAGTGTATTTAAATATACATTTAAAGACACAGCACCAAACTATCCACGAGGAAGTTTATGGATTCCTCAAGTGCCCCTAGATTACCCAGATGCATGTTAGATTTGGCAGGAATTAGATTTGATATTATCTTCTTATTATGCAAAACCACAGAAAACATTTAATTAAAACTTAATTAAAAACTCCATGAAGCTTCAACCCCATGGAGTCCATTTTTCAACAACAACCAGCACTGAAAGCCTCCAGGATACTCTATTTGGAAGAATGGTGAGGAGCTCACTATTCTCTCTACCACAGAGTCCTACTTTACAGATGCAGGATCAGTAGAATCATTTGGGACCCTGACAATGGCCAACTTCCCCATAAGTACCAAGATAAATGGTCTTTGGTAGTAAAGATTTTAATAACAAACACCACCACTGACTCCTGCCTACATTTGTAGTCAATATCATGAAGTACAAGTCAACTGTACATAAGGCTAAAGAGGAAGTATATGGCAAACTCCCAGGGCCAATTCCAATTCCTTTTTTTTGACTGAAATCATAATGAGTTGAATATTGAGGCAAAGGAAGAAATCCTTTCTTAGAGTAGGTAATTTGATGAAATGGCTTGCTCATAGAACTAAATTCAGAAAATTCAAAGGTCTTCTAATCCATCTCTAAATTTATGTGAGGGTGAACTTAGGCCCAGAGAAGTTAAGAAAATTTCTCAAGCTCAAAAAGCATTAACTTCTTTTTATCCACAGCCTTTCAAAGTCACTACCTTTAAAAAGTGGGTATTTGAGTCATGTGTAAGAGAATAAAAACAATAGCTTATATTGACATTGTTACTTTAGGTTTTCAAAGCACTTTACATACATTATCTTATCTGTTCCTTAAAACAATCCTATGAGTTAGGGGCTTACAATTACTCCCAGATGACATATGAGGAAATTAAAGCTCATAGAGTTGACTAAGTGATTTGCTCAGGGTCAGGCAATGAGAAGGATCCCCTGAGCTATCCAATGACATACTGTTTTCAAGAGGATATTCCAGGGTGATTTCTTGGTTATTAGGCATTCTTCTCTTCACAGATTTACCCTTAGATCCATGAGATCACACAAGAAAAAATTAGTAAAGCATTAGCTAAAGTGTCAGGAGAACAGTAATCAAGATCACTTCCAAATAAACAAAAATACCAAATTGGTCAAATGCCATTACTAAATAAACATGAATTCTCACTTGAATTAGATCTAATTGAAGTAAGTGCCCAGCAAGTCAATGGGCAAATGATGATATTTAATGGAATGTGGCATTTTTTTCCATTGGTAGGACATCTCACAAGTCAGTAATGAGACCATTGTTTTATCACTAAAACACGTCTATAGTCAAAATCCCCAAGGTTATCTATTTCAATATATGCCTCAATGTAACCTTCTGTATCATTCCCAGGCAAATAGACATCCAATCTGTTTTTAAAGTTTTCCCATAATTGAAAAATTGGTTGTCATTTGAGGTATTCTATATCACTGCTGGACAGTTCTACTTGTTAGGAATTTTTTTTTTTTATGACTCTGCCTCCTTTCAATTTCATCTTCCTCCTCTGTCATGCTCTGTAGAACTAAGAGCATAAATTGAACCATATTTTCATAGAACCACACTACAGTTACTTAAAGACAGGGTATCATGTCCCTCCAAGTCTCTCTGTCTCCAATCTAGATATGCAAAGTTCTTTTAATATATTCTGTTCTGACCATATTGCTTAAACTCTAGTTGGTCTATGTCCTTCTTGAAAACATGGTACCCCAATGTGAAAAATGATCCTTCAGCTATGGTCTGCATAGAGCAGCATATAGCACAATTGTCATCTCTCGAATCTCCATAATTTTATTAATTCTGTTCATGCATGCAATTAAGAGTAAAAGAAGTTTTCTGGTTTCCAAGGCAAATTGATGAAACATTGGTTTGAACCTACTAATTGGAATGTATACATCCAACTCACCACTTATTTTGCCTCATCATGTCATCCATCCCAATTAAGAACCACTCCCCTTCCTAACTTGGGAACCCTTTCAGAACATCCCTTAGAACATCTTCATTGTGGCCAATCATCAGCCCTTATAACAGGAATCTGACTTTTACAAAAACCATTCAGAGCCAATATGGCAGCTGACAAAGCCAAACAATTTGATCTTGACTTTAAAAAAATCAATTAATCAGACCACTGGTCTTGTTAAGACTCTTAATCTGGCTCTTAGGAGAATTTGGGAACTGAAGGAAAATGCCAAAGTGCAAATTCTGAAAATCTTTTGAGCTAAGTCACCAGCACTGGAAAAAGGTCACTATCTCCTTAGGGGAATCCTTTGGGGATAAGAACGAACACCCCTTTTTAAATGACAAATGTATAGGCTGGTGGGATGTAAGGATGAAAGACAGCTAAAAGATCAGTGAATCCCACCATTGCATTTTGTAGATGAGGAAACTTAAATCCAAAGAGGGGAGATGACTTCTCAAATCTACCCTTAACAAAACTGGGATTCCAGTCTGTCCTTTGATAACCAATGCCAGTTTCCTTTGCATTCTATTACCTTTCTATATGGTTATGTCCTGATATATCTACAAATTGCTTGTTTAAGTTGGAAAAGTCTCTTTACTCTTTCCTGATATATTTTACGTGGCATGAACATTATGAACACACCCACACAGACATAATGCCAACACACTTTATTTCTGTTTCTGTTTTCTTATTTCTGTTAAATCAGTTTTCATTATAATTTGAAATAAAAGCCTTCCTGGAAAAGAAATGCTTCATATTAGTTTACCATTATGTTGTAGCTAGGGCACACAGACAATTTTGAGATCTAGTTTAGATTTGCAATTATATTCAGGTTTAATCCCCACAGACAGGCTGGCAACGGGGAGCTCTGGTCTTTACTACTCCTCAGCTATAATTTCTGATCTGATAGGTATATCTCTATTCTTGCATTTGCCCCTGATGAGAAATAGAATGACAGCACTGGAACAAAGCATCTCCTCAGCTCCTGGGGTTGGAAGTGTCCTCCACACTCACATTGATTAGCATTTTATCCTTTTGTTGGGATGCAAAATACATACTCTCCTAATGTGCAATGTATGTTTCAGAAAGCAGGGGAAAAAAAAAAACTACCAAGCCATAGAGTGACCCAATCCTGGCAGGGAGAAAGCATTAGAAGCTTACATTTAATCAGATCAAACACAATGACAAAATTCACTATAAAAGCAGCTTGTCAAATGCATACTAATTGGCACCAACAATATAAAGCACCTTGAGGTTTATCACACAGCCTAGAATGAGGCTTTGCCTCATACTCCCAAATTTGCACCTTAATGCTGCCTCCTAAAAAATTTCTAGCTTCCTTCAGGTCTTACTCATACATCATTTTCTTCCACAGTTGTGCAAGTACCCACCATGGCCTCCTTATAGAAGACAAACCCCTCAAGAACAAGGACTGTTTTATTCTTATGTTCCTAGCACATCACTTGAAACAGAAAAGAAATGAAATAAAAATGCTAATAAAATGCTTCCTCAGTGGTTTTTTGATAAAGGATGAAAGCACCTTGAGGGCAGGGACTGTTTGATTTTTGTCATCTCTGTGCCCAATATGCTACCTGACATATAGTAGGTGCTGAATAAATGGTTATTGTTACTACAAGCAAGACTGAATGAATGTGTCCAGAATGATTATTGTCTTTTGGTCTTTCTCTGTATCCTCAGGATTAGCACAATGACTGGCACATGGTAAGCAAATAATGAATGATTCTTGATGAGTTGAGAAGACTTGTGTCATTAAGAACTTATGTACTATTTGATAAAAAAAAAAAGATACTCTGATGACATTTTGATTAAATGATGTAAAAAATTAGCTGTTCTTTTGTATAGGTCTGAACTTTGTAAACCGGCTAAGACTTGGGTTAAGGGTAGAAAGAGCACGGCTTGTTCCAGGTTACATGTGAACAAAATTACTCCAAAAGTTTGTGATTTGAATTCTGCACCTACTCCTTCCTCCATCGAAGTTTGCACTAATGGCTCACCTTGGGGTTGAGGTGATAATAGATCTATCCAGAGGTCTCAATGACAGCAGAATCCTTGTTGAAAGTCTCCTACCACACTGAAAAGATTTTAGGCATGGATCAATCCAGAAGGCAATTTGTCATTTAAGAACCAACACAAAAGGAAATTCTCAGCAGAAGGGGTTTCTTTTTCAGTCACAGCATCTCAGAAAGACTCATTGTAATAAGAAATATGCGAAATGTACATCAGGGAAGGGCAGATCTTGTTCCCAAGAAATCAAAGATTTTTAAAAGATCAATTCTGCACTCAGTGGGTAGCTCACACTTTTGCCAGATTGCTTTTCTTGGTCAAGTGGTATACTACATCTGGAGTGGTTCAACATCATTATCTGAAGAATTTCTGGTTCATGGACCAATGCAAAGCAACCTGAAACAGATGGACATTTATGCATGAGGATGCTGCATAATACGTCTGCTCTAACTGAGGTCAGTGACTAAATGAATGTAAGTAGAAAACAAAATTGGGCTTGTACTCAAGAAGTAGCAGGGTCCCGATTTTAGCTGCGATTCATTGGCTGTGTGAATCTCATCGGGTAAGTCATGTGTCCTCACTAAAATGTAGTTCCTTCATCTTTAAAATGGGGCTAATAATCCTAACATTACCATCATATAGGGTTGTAGTAGAGAAAGTGCTTTGCAACAATAAAGTAGCTATATGTCATAAATCATTGTTATTATTATTGTTACCATCATTTAACTTATAAAGGCAAAAACTATATTCATCTACCATATCTCTTAAATGGCAGCAAATTTACAGGGTTTTGGGGAGGAAAAGATGAGATGATATTTGTACCGTGCTTCCCAAACCTAAAATGACTCTATAAATTAAAGTTGTCGGTATCATTACTATTTATCAGTGGAATCATCTAAATAAAATAATAGAAATTTAGAACTAAAAGGGATTATCTAGGAGTCTTTAGATTTTCCCCTGGAATGTAGTGGAAAATGTACAATGATATGATGAACTATAGAGGGAGGACTGAGCTGAAGCTGAGTGTGTTTACAAATGATGTTGTCCATTTTCTATTCAATTTGATGGACTTGAGATCACAGTTTTTGCTCCTATCTGAAGTCCCTCTTTAACCGTTTTAGAGTCTCTGGGCTACTTTAAAGTAGCAAGTAGTACTTTCAAGTAGCAATTATGTGCCAAGAGTCTGGCATTCATAGTCCTGTCAAAGGGCAGAGAGATAGACTGGATTTCTCAAAACTCTTTAATTCCAACTGAGTATTTATTGAGCCCCGACTATATATTTATTACTGTCCTAAGAACCTGGTAAAGTTTAGGGGGACTGCAGGAGAATAGGAATGATAAAGAGAATTCTGCTTGGAATGCTTAGCTATGTGGGAAGTGCTTTGCAGTCCTTAATGTACTACCAGAGTGTCAGTGTTATTAAATATTATTGACATTGCTGTTGTTGTTAATAATATAGTATCTAAGCCCCATCTTCATGAATGATAACAACTTAACAAAAACAATAATATTAAATATTATTATTGGTATTGCAAATAATATCAATATATGATATGGGTTTCATCTTTAATAATATAATAGCAATAATAAAAACGAAAGTATTGTTATTTCTTTGCCAATGATAATGATAAATATGCCTGACAATTATATAATCTATAAATTATAAATATGCTTATATATGTATATATGTACACATGTGTGCATTCCCTTCATTAACCAAAATAGCTGGTGTTTATGTAATGCTCTAAGGTTACCCAAGTGCTTTACATGCAGTATAGTATTTAAGTCTCAAGAGAGTTCTGTGAGTGTGAGTTGGAAAGAAAAGTATTATTGGACCCACTTTTTGAAGAAGGGAACTAAGAATCAGGAAGACTAAATGATTTAAGTCCAAATCAGGACCTGAGTATATATTGGAGGTGGGTGGGATGATTGGATTAATGGTTTAAAAAGAATTAAAGAGGAACTTAAAGGCCAAAAATCATAGGTTTTAAGCTTGGAAAGAACTTTCAGAATTACCAGCAAGGTGATTTTATATACTAGAAAGAGAGCTAGGCTTAAGAGTCAAAGGACTTGAATTCTAATCCTGATTCTGTTAATTCCTTCCCATATGACCTTGCAAAAGTCACTTAAATTTTCAGGATGGAATTTCAAGATGGGTCTCCTTACTCTAAAGGCAGCCTTCTTTGTTTTTATTATTGTTCAGTCAAGTCCAATGCTTACTTCACAACCCCATTTGAGATTTTCTTGGACTTAATACTGGAATGATTTGCATTTGCTTCTCTCGCTCATTTTTTCAGATGAGGAAACTGAGTCAAACAGAGTTAAGTGACTTGTCCAGGTAATAAGTGTCTCAGGGAATTCACATTTGAACCCAAGTTTTCCTGTCTCCAGTGTTGTTACTGTATACACTGTACCACTAAGCTGCATTCCTTTTATTTTAATATATTACACAAGGTAAAGGTTTCCTTAGTATCTAGTAAACAGTAATGATAGCTAGTGCAAAAAAAAAAAAAAACAAAAACCAAAAACAAAAATCGAAATGCAGGTTCCCCAAGGATGGAACCTCCACAAGATAATATAGTTAATGCAAGAAGCAGAGAACAAAGCCGGGATGGAGGTAGATTCTCTTTTAATATAAACTGACATTTCTTATAACCTCTGGTTGCATTTACCTGCATTTGCGATATAGATAATTTCTCCAGAAATGGAGAACACCAAATTTGGGTGGGATATCAGTAAATTGGGGTCGGAAATGAGGGACAGTTTGGAGCTCCTGTGGGCCTTCAAATCAACACTGCAGTGGGCTGATTATATTTTCCTGTCTGTACTGGGTTCCTAAGTTGGGTATTAATAGGATTCCTGGCAATTATGTGCAGAGGCTGCAAACCTAGGACCCGCCGCCTAACTGATGAATATTGTCTTTTCAAACTCTGTCAGTTTTCCTAAGCTCTGAAACAGTACAAGATTACTGTGAAGGAAAAACAGATTCAGGTCAGCAACCCCGAATATAAAAGCCCCTCTTGCAATATATTTGTAATAGTGAGAAAAGCAATCGCCCATGAATTCTTGGTGAACCAAAAGCAATTAGATTTACAGAAAAAGGAAACTGTTAGAAATAAGTCCTCCATAAAAAAAATGCACAGACACTATCCCCATTACCCAGGCACATCAGAACCAATAGTGTTTTCATCGAAACATTTCCAACTTGTTAAAAATCAAAGGAGTTGTTTCTATTCAAGGTGACTATGAAATAAAGTTGGTAGTTTCAACCTGGCGGATGCTGGAAGCTTGGGCCTGGAGGAACACATTTAAGAGGTGAATTCCAAGTTGGCCTGACATGGTAGGGTTTAAATCTTTCCACAAAATGAAATGTAATACTGTGCCTTTAATGCAAGCTGGGAAAGAGAGTGTGAGTAACAGTTTAATCAGCCCCCAACAGCTAAATGGACAGATTCAAGTAGACAAGCCAAGTAAGGTTGGCTGGCACAGGAGAGGCGAGAAGAAGGAAAGAAGGGGGAAAAAAACAAGTATAATACCAAGTATTATATATAGGCACCCTTCCTCCTCCCATTTATTTAAGGAGTTTATAATCCTTTAGATGACTTCTCTAATGAATCTGTATAACAATTATGTGAGAGACAGGTACTTGTGAGTGGTGGTGGGGGGTGTGGGGGTGTGGGAAGATGGCTGATATTCTTCCCAGAGTATTAATGAGAATACAGACAATGCGGTTATGCTAGCTGGCTCAAGGTCACCCAAGCCACTGACAGAACCAAGAACAGAATACCTATTTCCTGATATCTACTGGTCTTTCTTCAAATATCAAGGGGGACTGAAATGTCTCAAAGACCCCTTGTCTTCAACTTACTTGGATTTGGGTTTGGAAATAAATAAGAAAAACTATATGTGGTAACAAAAGGCATTAGAAATCAATGAAGTTCTTCCTTGTACTTAAACTTTTTGTTAAAGACCCTATAAAATGGCAACCGCCCCTTCCCACCATCAACGATTTTTGAATTCTAGTTAGTTGACATATTGCAGAACAAGTTCTGTCATTATTTTATAGCGACTTTGACCTAATAAAGCAAGAACTATCAATGACATGGAATCAGAATGGTGGCTCTGTTTAGTTAATGATATACACTTTCTTTTTCTTTCTTTCTTTTATTTTTTTTTTTAAGGAAACACTTATTTACTGAACCGTATACAGAAATTAAGAAAATGTCTACCACTTACCTGTGAAAGGATCCCTTGATGAATGACCCCCCACTGACAACCGTGCCATCTACCCCATTATAAAACAACACTATGGCCATTAAAAACTATTCATTAAACATTCATTTGTTTCTTACTGTATCCTGCTGTTTCATTTCTTATGTGGCTAAAAGGACTACATTCTGGTTTAAGAAGGACTGCTGTGAGGAGAAACAGCAACCTCAGAATTTATGTGAGGGGACTTTATCTCATTTGTGGTTTTTTTGTTTGTTTGTTTGTTTTGTTTTTTTGTATATACTATTAATGAGGCATCATGGACACATTACAGGAGAGGGAGTGGCTATAGTCATTTCATTACTAACAATAGAACGCCAGTAACTACTTGGTACTGGTTGATTTGGCATATGCATTTCCAATCCATTCATGCCTAAATTACATTACCCTCACAGAAAACTAAGCTGATATTGGGGGAATGTTGGGGCTGGGGGGAAAAAACAAAAGATAGCATATTGATGCATTAGTATATTGTTTAGCAAGAAATATTACTATGAGAAAAGAAAATCAGCATGGCTTAAGTTTAGTATCTCTTTCTCTTATTCCCTCCACCCTCCCTATCACCCTCTTACTCTCCCATCTTCTCTCTCTCCTTTCTCTCTTCTCTTTTTCCCTCTCTTCTCTTTATCTGTGTCTCTACCTCTCTGCCCCCCCCTCCATTTTCTCCTCCTTTATTCCTTCTCTCTATTCTTTCATCCTTCCCCCTCCCTTTCTCTCTCTCTCCTTCCCTTTTTCCTTCCTCCGTCTGGACTTGAGCATGAAAGGAAGCTATGTTCAGACTCCCCATCTTTTGCTTCCTAGCTTTGTGACCTGAGGAAATAATTTAACCACTCTAAGCCTAAATGTCTCCAAAGTAAAAGAAGAGGATTGTTCTTAATGACCTCTACAATTAAATCTTGCTCTAATTCTATGGGGAAATAGAAATTATCCAATAGAGAGTGCAGTGGGTAGAACCAAAAGAATAGTATATGCAATGAGTTCAATATAAATGAAGACATCAATAAGTGGAAAACAAACAATAAGTAAATGAAAAGACAGTGATGTAAAAGAGAGGGTGAACTATGGCCCTCCTGTCAGGGAAGAGAGGTGGGGGACTGCCTGGGCAGAATATAGTATATATCATGAAGTTTTGTAGCTCTGGTGTTTTTACCTTAAAAGTTTTTTTTTTTTTTTTCCTCATACAAAGCAAAAGGTGGATCTAGAGAAGGATTTCTTTTTATTTTATTTTATTTTATTTTTGGCCAAAAAAGTATGATATAAAACCAAAAAGAAAAAAATCAATAATATATATATTTTTTTAAATTTAGTTGGATACAAACATTACCATCTTTGCTGAGCACTGAGCCAATATATTAAGATATTGTCTATTAGGAGCAGGTAATCATAACCATTAAAATGGCATTTATACAGCATTTTAAGGTTTATTAAGAACTTTCTATAACATTATCTTGATTGAGCTTCACAAAACACTGTCAATTAGAGGGACACTCTTATGACTGCGTTGTACTTTATGAGGAAACTTAAGTTGGGAGAGGTTGAATGTTTAATGTCAAGTCCCAGGGCTAGCAAATGACCAAGGGAAGATTAGATTCCAGGCTTTCCTGAACCCAAACTCCAGCACACTACCATCATCAGGATACAAAATTGTTACCTCTACATCCTTTTCTCTATAAATCTTAAGACCATTCACCATGCATGCTACTTAGCTCTGTCAACCACTGCAGTCACGGGAATTTAACTCAGTATTTGGTTAATACTATTTAGTTTGTTGGAACAAACAAGATTATTTTTGATTTCCCTCTCCCTCCCTATAACACCCCCTCCCCCAACTCCCAAATGAGCTGAATAAGGATTTGGGTAATTAGCTAAATAAGAATGATAATTGCCACTTCCTCCTCCCACCAAGAAAAAACTAACATTTTATTAAGTTAGAAAAAAAGAATAAGATCCCATGTGTCCGACATATTTGAATGGAAGCCAAAGAGACAAAACTAAATCTCTGTCTGCAACCTCCCTTGGGAAATCTTTGTTCCTTTTAATACCTGTTCAGTCAGCTGTCTGACTGAATGACAAGGTTTTTATCTCTCGTGTGAGTGGCTTTGAAGGCTACTTGAATTATCCATTCCTCAGCAACTGCTGCCGAAACCACAACGTTGCAAACTTATAATTAAATCCAGCTGCCACTACTATAGGTTCAATCATATCAAAGTGAACAGCAATGCTTAGTGGTCGTGGGTGGGTGTTTTCACCCCCCCATTTCTAGACAACACAATTAACTTTCCTGGCCTTCCTAGATTAAATAAAAACCCAGAGCTAAAGAATACTGCCAATTCAACTACTGTAAATACCATTCATGCAAAGGAATCTGGTTGCATCATTAAGGGAATGAACCCATCCCAGGATAATGTTGAGTTATTCCAAGCTGTTCTATCTATCTCCCTAAATTCACATTAAACTACATGTGATAAGCACAGGTAAGGTTGCATGTGCATTGTGATAGATGAGCCCACATAAACCCATAATTTGTAGATGTCTGATGTAAAATTATCTGAGGGACAGGGGCTAGACCTTTGATTTCATTATTCTTCCAGGTAAGAAAAAGTTCTCTGTCAACTCACCTTTTCTACAAGTTGTGGTCTTAGTTGTAGACGGCAGAGGGTCAGGTAAGTCAGAAGCAGGGTTTGACCCCCTTTCTTCCTGGCTTTGAAACTGGCCACTACACTATGGTGGCTCTCTGGAAATCATTTAAAAATATGAGTAAGACATTTCACACTATACCATGGATTGTCAAATATAAACTTCTCCAGGGAAAAGATTATCTCTTATTTTCTGTATATCCTGGAGCCTAGTATGTAACTGCTTAATATACATTTCTTGAATAGGATTACAGATCTACAAACTGGAAAACTCATTGTTAAACCTGATTTATAATGTCATTATTGTAGGAAACTCCAGGAGAGAAAGTTTATTTTCCCAAAGTAGACTCTCACTTTCTCTGCAAATTGGAATCTTAGATGGTTATCTGGATAAAGCAACTTACCCAGCCACGATCACACAATCAGTATATATAAAAAGGCAAGTTTTGAAACCAGCTTTTCCTGACTCTGAGGCCACCCCTGTGTCCACTATGGCACACTTCCCACCAGAAGTTTAACAATCATGCAATCCAAAATCCTAATTTTATATATGACAGAACTAAAGTTCACTTGGCCAAGGTAACACAGAAAGAGGTAAAATAGATATTCAAACTTAGGTCTTCTCATTTCAATCCCAATATTCTTTCCAAGAAAAAGAAGGAAGAAGAGGAGGAAGAAAAAGATGGAGGAGCAGCAGCAGCATTTACATAATGCTTTAAGTTGTAAACTGTAAGTTGTAAGATAAGCACTTGTACTTATCTGATATTTCTGAAGATCTGAAGACCAAGTAGGTGAAACAGGTACTATTATTATCCTCATTTGACAAAAAAGGAACTCAAGGCAAGCAGAGGTTAAGTGACTGCCTAGAATTACATAGCTAAATAAGTGTCTGAGGCTGGATTTGAATTCAAGCCTTCCTGATTCCAAATTCAGTGAACTGTCACACCATCCCCTATCCCTAAACCAAACAATAAAAACCAACAACTAAAACTTGACCAAAATGCAATTATACAAAAGACATACTAATAGGGTGTGGGGGGGGGGGGAGATTCTGGATTTGAGATTCACAAAGACTTGGGTTCGAACATCATCCTTCAATATCTATGTGATCCAGAGCACTTCATAAAGCTTTATTATTCTTTTGTTCCCACATGTGTAAGAGGGACTACAAAAAGAGACTGATAACATCAGGAGCTCCCTCCCCAGAGTAGATTTCAGTTTACCCCCACCTATCCCCTTTGATTATTAAGTAAATCCCAGTATGTTGCCTGCTTAATCAACTTGCCCAGGGTAACATGAGAAGTAAATGCCTAAAGGAGACAAATTCAGTTACTTTCTCACTCAGAGGCCAATAGCCTATCCTTAATACCAGGCTACCTCTTCTACTTGTAAAAGTAGGATACATGATGCTGTGAGTCAGAAGTGAGAAAATGTGCAGAGTATTCCAAAAATCTTAGTGCAACTATAAGCTTAATAGCTTACTTATTGATATTATCAACAATTTAAATTTATTTAGATTTAATAGCTTTAAATTACTCTAAGACTTTTGGGAATATATGTGTTTTTACATATGTGTGGATATATATTATATCCACACATATAGTATTAAAAACCTTAAAGAATTGTGTGTATGTATGATAATAGATATACATTTATAATTATATTTCTAGGAGTGGCAGTACATCATATTGATTGATGAGTGATCTTTGGAGTCAGAAACTTTTAGGTTTCAGATTTCCCTCTAAAACATCCCATTGCTGGCCTTTTGTTCCTGAGCAAATCTTTAGTCTCTCGTTGTTCTAGGAAACTCTAAAGATTATAAATTATAAGGCAGATGATGATCACCATTGATAGTGGGAGTTCTAACCCAAGAACCTAAGCTACCTTTCATTTCTCTTGCTATTTTCAACTCTTTAAAACAGTACTTGGCATATAAATGTTTACTTACCAAGTTTCAGCTATGTTATTAAGTATGATAACCATGAAATAGGAAAATGTCCCCATTAAAGGCAATGGAAAAATTGGCTGTCAAAATATTTCTAGCCAATAGACATTTCTTATTTTACAGAACATTCATGGAATATTTTGTGAGTCAACTGTGTCTTTTAATGCAAGTTGTTTTAATTAATATTGGCCCTTATAAGTAAAAAAAAAAAAAATGGAAATAATGGAAAATAACTTATGGGGGGGAAAAGAATATGGTCAAATTTTACAGTAATAAGAATGCCAATTTGATTGTTTCAGGTGCAAAATTTAACCTCTTGAAAACCAAATACATATGTTCTACAGTCTTATTAGAGGTATTTTTCATTTTGTCAAACAAATATGTTCCCAAGAACTTCCTTATAAAGTGAATGCCTGTTAAAGTAAATTTTCCATTGATATCTATCATAAATTCCAACATGAATATTCTCATGAATAACTTTAACCCCTGAGTAGATAAAATGAAATCACATTTTAGGAAGTAGCATGTCTTTTACATCCCTCATTCAGAATGAAAACAGTAACTTTCAGATAAAATATAAATAATAACAGGTGATTTATATGAAGCATTTGCTGGTTTGTAGAGCATTTTAAGTACCTGATTTTACCTGACCTTCCCCTTGATCCCAGGAAGAAGGCATTACAAGTTTAATTATCCCTGTTTTACAGATAAGGAAATTGTGGCTTGGGAGATTAAGTGACTTGCCCATGGTCATACAGCTATAAGTATCAGAGATAAAATTCCAATCCTAATAGGGCTGAAACCAAGTTCAAAATCTTCTCTGTTATAGCTTCATGTGTAATATATGAATTGCCAATTACTCTGTAATTGCCAATTACAGAGTACTTTAGGATTATTATTTAAGGTCTGTGAGAGTAGGGGAATTTCAATTTATCTTTATCAGTATACTGATTTACGCAAAGTATTGGATATATTTTTTTTCATTTCCCTCAAAACCCATCCATTTTTCAGATTTCCCTGTAACTATTTGTGAATATCATCATCTTTCCATTCATCCAGGTTTATGTCATCAGTATCATCCTCATTCACCCAATAGATACCATCACCAGGTATGTCCTGCTAAATCCCAATTAAACTTCAAACTTGCTATTTTTGAAAAGCTTTTCATTTTCAAAATATACACATAGTTTTCAATATTCACTGTTGTAAAACCTTGTGTTCCAAATGTTTTCTCCCTCCTTCCCCCCACTCCTTTCCCCAGATGGCAAGTAGTTCAATATATACTGAATATGTGCAATTCTTCTATACATATTTTCACAATTATCTTGTTGAACAAGAAAAGTCCAACCAAAAAGGGGAAAAAAATCAGAAAGAAAATAAAATGCAAGCAAACAACAACAAAAGAAAATGAAAATACTATGTTGTGATCCACACTCAGTCCCCATAGTCCTCTCTCTGGATATAGAAGGCTTTCTCCATCACAAATTCATTGGAACTAGCTTCGATCATTTTGCTGTTGAAAAGAGTCACGTCCAGTAGAATTGTTCATTGTATAATCTGGTTGTTGCCATTCACAATGATCTCCTGGTTCTACTCACATCTCTTAGCACCAATTCATGTAAGTCTCTTCAGGCCTCTCTAAAATCATCCTGTTGATTGTTTCTTACAGAACAATAAGTTTCCACAACCTTCATATACTATAACTTATTCATATATTTACTGACTTTGTCTTGGCAGGTAGACTTCCAAACATTTTATATAATCTATATTTAATCTATTTTATATTTTATGTATATTATCTATTTATATATTTTAAATAGAATTTCCCTTTGCATTTCTTGCTGCTGGACTTTGTTAGTAATATATAGAAATGCTGAAGATTTATGTGCATTTATTTTGTATCCTGAAGCTTTGCTAAAGTTGTGAATTGTTTCTAGAACTTTTTTTAGTTGATTCTCTAGGATTTTCTAAGCATACCATGATATCATCTGCAAAGAGTTTTAATTTGGTTTCCTCATTACCTACTCTAATTCCTTTAATTTTTTCTTCTCATCACTAAATTTAACATTTCTAATCAACTATTATCACTGAGACTTCAATTCCTCACCTATAAAATAGCAATAACAATGCCCATGGCATTTTCCTCTAAGAGTTTTGGTTCATCTTTTATGATTTATGCATTGCATCCAGTATTGCAGATTGGAGCTCATCCATGCTTGCTCATCCTGCAGGATTCCTGCATAAACTTGCCATAAGACATTCCCCCTTACATTGAGAGTCTTCCTTACTTTCCTTTGGCAGGGCAAATGTCAATGGGGCAAACACAATTTTTGTTTGCTCTCCTCATTTTGACGAGCCCCTGTTTTTCTATATGTATATTTGAGTTTAACTGGTAGCCACTCAAAATAAGCCTCAAAATTCTATAAAAGAAGGCAGTAGGGTAGAATGAAAAGAGCACTAATTTAGAATTAGAAATCCCAGATTTGAATCCCAGTTATTGCAATTACTATCTGTCAGACCAAAGGCAAAGCATTTCAACTTCTCTGTGCCTCAACTTCCTCATCTGTAAAATGGTGATATCCGCTCTGAATATCAGTATCACATAGGTAGTGTGACTGTCCTTTTCTCACATCCTATTGACATAGTAGCAATTGTCATCCGTACTATTTTAAGTATAGAGGTAAGATTTTCATCAGACTCCCATAATCATCATACTTGAAATATTGTGTCCAGTATAATTCTTTCATCCCTTACCCATCTTCTTCTCCTCTTTATTGACATTTCCCTTCAGTCACTCATTCATCATATTATCCTTAGACAAGGGGAGATGACATAATACTAGAGTAAATGTTATAAAATCTTAATTGTTGATAATATTTGATGACTAGATCATTCTGGAGGAAAGTTTCTTACTTTGTTTCTGTTTGCCCCCCCACCAAAAAAGCCAAGACTATAACTTATGGACATCAAACCATTTTATTTGAACTTCATCCTTCCTTCACCAAGATAGAAGCATTTTTTAAAAATGCTTCCCTGGCTCACTAATCTGAGGATATGGAATACAATCTATCCTTATTCTTAAATACTCCTTCTGATCATAATAAGTACCACATATTTCCCAGTTGTGGACACAGGGATGACCTGACAGATTGGCACCTCAGACCAAAGAACCCAGAATTGCTTAAAACTCTTTCCAATCTGATTCCTTCCCACTTTTCCAGTCCTTTTTACACTTTATTACCCTCCATACACTCCTCAATTCAGCCAGGCTGGCAGACGGACCCAGTTGCAGAGACCTCGGGAACTCAAATGAATCCCCAGTGTCAGGTATTTTTCAGTCCTCTCTCACTCTTTCCTAAAGGTGGAGTGATGGGTGTACAGCAGAATGGCCTCCAGGGCAGTGTAACCCAGCTGCCTTACTGCAAAATTAATTGGTGAATCAAAGGCTGAAGCCATTGTCTCCTCAGGGGTTTTCTCACCCTCCTGAAAACCTTCCCTGTTCTTCTCAGGGTCCTCTGACTTGTCAGCAGTACTCTGAATATCATCAAGGATTTCTGCATCCCCAGCACAATGAAACATGTCCTTCTGAGTTTCTCTCCACTCTCCTACCTCACTTGTTACATAGACATTCTTGTTCCATGTATGACGAAAGTTAGGAAGCCCATTGTGTTGGGCCATCGGTACCCATAATTCACAAAGACACTAGAGAGTTCAAATTTACTAAAAATCTTAATAGGAGGAAAGGCAGGGGAGGGGTCCTGGATTGCACATGGAAATTATACAGTACTTTCAATTATCTGAAACTGCTATCTGATGCAAAACTCATCATTTTAACAACAAAATTCTTCTGATGGTAAGCTAAGGCTACAAATCACATCTTGGGAGAATCATAATTGTAGGTGATCTAAAGAATAATGGAGATTCTCAATTGTACCCACTCCACTCTCTGTCCTTCCATGAATTCAGTCCCCTCTTCACATATCTGATTCCGTAATCGGTCAGTTCAACCAAATGTTAACATATATCTCTGAATTCTTCAGCATCTTATCCCATCAGAACATGCCTTTGCTAAATCCTACTCCTAGTTTATTCATGTCATCTCCCTTCTCTACTGTTACTTATATGACACTGAATTACTCCTGGACAAAGTTATTCAATCATGCCATCTTAAAGTTAATATTATCCAGGATGGTCTAGTAAACATTTATGAAGGGCATTCTGTGTGCAACGCATTATAGTAGGTACTCAGAATACAAAGTAGAGGTAAGTATTCTCAAGAGCTCCTGTTTTATGGGTCCTGTACCACACCATGCCCAGAACTTGTGTGAGAAGGGCAAAACACAGCAGTACCATCACTTCCATATTCCTGAAAGTTTTTTTTTTTAATTTGTGTGTGTGAGAGATAGATATAGATAAATGTAAATGTAGATATATTGCCTAGAGCTATAATTAAATTGAGGTAAGGCACTTTTAGTGAGGAAATTGTCTAGTGAAGCAGATTGCCAACTCTTTTTCAAATCATAGTTAAAACTAAGTACAAATTTATTAGCAACTCTTCTGTAACTTTGAGTATTACAGATTAGAGCATTTAGAGCTTAAGTGATAAAACCAGCATGTGTAAGAGATCACAAATGAACCCAAATCATTCTAAGTTCATTCTCTATTAAGTGAGGCTATCCCTCTCTTAATGCAAGGTTAGATCATATTAGCTTTTGGGGACTACTGTAACATAATATTGATTTTTTGAACCGAAGCCTAAGACTTTACATCTATGTCTATAAAATTTCATTTTCGACTTAGTGCAATACTCTAGACAATTCATGGTTTTTTGGGATCCTGACTTTGTTATCCAGAGTCCTAGTTGCCATTCTGTACTTTTTTTCCTATGCACAATTTGTAAACATACCAATATTATCTCTAAGTAATTCATTGATAAAATGTTTGAATAATACTGCCCCCAAAGCCCACATCCCATATCCCAAAGCCCACACTCTACTGATGATATCTTTTCAAACAAACTTTTAACAAGTCCCCTTCAAGTCCAGTTATTCAACCAGTTATGAATTAAGCTAATTGTCCAAATGGCTCACAATCTTCATATTTTCCACAAGAATAGCATGAAGTATTTTATCAACACTTGGATAAAACTGATTAATTGACAGCTACAATTTTACATTTGTAATTTAATCCATGTAAAGAATTCTCAATGTGGAAACTCTGGTAGAGTAGTCTATTAAATAATGTATGACTTTTAATACAATTTATATATGAACATGTTATAATAGATTATAATGCAAAATTATACTAGAATATACATTATCTGTTATAAGGAAATAATACATGTTAGAATTTTGCCAGGAATCAAATCAAGCTCACTGGTCTATAGTCTGAATAATTACTGGCCTAATCCCCTCCCTTTCTGAGAAACAGAATATTTCTCCTGGTTTGGTTCTGGAGCATTTCCCCCATTCTCTATAAGCTTTCAAGTATCACTGACAGTCGCTTGGCAACCACATCATTATTTCTTTCAGTACCTAAGGATGAAAAGTTCATCTGGGCCAAGTCATTTAAATCACCAAAGGTAAGGGAGTTGTCTTCTTCCTCTCTCCTTTACCTCAGGAATGAACTCCCTACTAGGTATTTTTTTCTGTCCTTTACAGTCTGAAGGTCATTCTTTTTTGGCAGAAAAAGAACAGAAGCAAAATTAGAATGGAGCAGTTCTGCCTTTTCTCTGTTCTCAGTTTTCATCATTCCATCCACCTCCAAATAATGTTCCTCTTGCTTCTTTGAACCTTCTCTTTTCCCGAATGTGGATTTTAAAAATATAGTAGTCCTTGCTATTCTTCACTAGCTGAAGCTTATTCCAAGCTTTGCCACTCTTGACACTATTCTGAAAGGACAACGGCATTCTTTTGTATTCATCCTCTATTACTTGTCCTTGTTCTGAATTGTGGAGATTTTTTTATTGGACACATGATTTCACTGGTATCAGAAAGTCCCTTCAGCAAAAAAGCTAGGGAGGCACTTATTCGGCAACACATATGCCTATATGTTTGCTTTTTAAATCCAGGTTGGTTGGCAGGCTCTCATTGAATACACACTAGTCATTTTTGAGAACTCCTTTTTTTTTTCTCTTCACCAGAACTGCTTCCCTTTGTGTCTTCTGAATTTCATTCTTGTGCCCTTCCTTTTTATATTGAACTGCCTTAATCCCACAGAATAATAGGTATATCTGAAATAAATCTTAGAAAAAGGCTGGGAATACCATTCCCTCCAAATCATCTTGTGTTTATTTGATATAAACTTATAAAATTACATGATTTCTGCCCTAACTTAACTAATATCTTTGAGGACAAAAATTGTTCACAATTTTCTTTGTGTCCTCCAGCACCTTGTACACCTAAGCATGTAAAAGCTGATAAATAAAAGCTTCATGATTGACTGAATGATCTGTTGGAATGTCATATTATTCTTATTTTATTACATTTATTATCCTAGGCAAATAATTTAGCCTTTTCTAAATCTTAACATTTAATTTTATCATCTTACAGATAAGGAAACTGAGGCCCAGAGACATGAAGTGACTTGTCCATGATGACAAGATGTAGTTCACAAGATTCTACCTATGGTCCCTTTGAAAGTCAATAATTTTTAAAGGTGGTATAATAGATAGTGAGTAGAACCTGGACTGAAGAAGATGGGAATTAAAATCCCAGCTTAGTTCCATCTTAAACGTATGACTCTGGAACAATTACATATCCTTCCTATTCTTCAGTTTCCTCATTTATAAAATAGAGGTGATAACAACACAAAGTCATTGTGAAAATTAAAGGAAATCATTTTGTATAAAGCATTTTACCAGCCTTAAGTGACATATTAATGCTAGCTCTCATTATTATCAAAATACCTCAATAAAAGGACAAGAAAAGATATATCAATTAGAGAAAAAGAAGGTGAATCTATACTTTAACTTTTATTAAAGAGGGAATAAATAAATGTTTTTCTTTTTGAAAGATTTATAAATGAATTTGTTTATATTTCAAGTTGTTTTTTAGGACAGATTTATAATAGTAGCAGCAGCAATAACAACTGGCATTTATATAGCACTTGAAAGTTTTAAAGTATTTTTATAAACTTTTTTTTTATTTGATCTCACACCAATCATGTAAAAAGTAGATTTTCTGATAGGTGAGGAAAGCAAGGCTGGAAGAAGATAATGATTTAGTGCCCAAAGTGGTAATGGTGGTGACGGTAGTGATAGTGATGTAGTGGCAGTAGAAGTAGTTGGAGTGGTAGTATAGTAGCAGTAGTATTCTAGTAGTATAGTAATTATAGTAGCAATAGTATTCATAGTAGCAGGAGGAGGAGGAAAATGAGGAGGAAGAGGAGGAGGAGGAGAAGGAGGAATAGGAGTAGTAGTGGTGGTGGTGATGGTGATGGTAAAGGGTGGTGGTGGTGATAACTGGTGGTGATAGTGGTGGTAGTGGTAGCTGCATAAGCAATAACTGGTTATATAGCACTCTCAAATTTTACAACATTTTAAATAAATTATTTATCTGATTATCACAACTCCAAGAGATAGATTCTCTTCTTATTTCAATTTCAGAGATGAAGAAACTAAGGTCAAGATAAGATAAGGGATTCATTCAAGGATACATAGTAAGTATGTAAACAGGACTTGGACACAATTCTTCCTGACTTCTAATCTTACACTAATCGTGGCAATATACTATGTATGCTTTCTGAGGAGTAGCCTGGTCTAGTACAGAGAAGCTTATTGCCAATACCTTGGTCATATGAAGATGGATTCTTCAGCTTGCCAATCTATGGAATAAATAAAAATACAATTTTGTTCAGCTATCCTCTACTTCATTGATAATGGTAATAAAGAAGTCAGAAGAGGCTAAGGATCACACAGTTTTTAAATTGCCTATAAATTGACTTAACTACAAGTACTTCAGATGTGAGTCTTGTCCAATGTCCAAGTAGCCATTTGAGTAGAGGGACTGAATCATGTTTATGTTGATATTCCTACTAAATGGGAAGCTGATAAAAAGAGGGAATTATAACCAAATGCTATAGTACTTCCCATTTTCTTTCTATAGAGCCACATGATCAGGGTTGGTTCCATTATGTATCCAAAGGCAACAAGAAACATCACTTCATGAAGCAATTTTTCATCACAAATTATAGTGCTCCAACATAGCATGTTCAATCTTTTTGTTATGGTTTGCTTGAATTTTATTTTCTCTTTCTTTTTTTAACTTTTTGATCTGGTTTTCCTTGTTCAGCAAGATAATTGTATAAATATGTAAGCCTATATTATTTTTACCATGTTTGATATATTGGATTACTGTCCATCTGGGGAAGGGTGGGGGGAAAGAGGGGAGAAAAGAAACACAAAGTTTTTCAAGAGTCAGTGATGAAAAAATTATCTTTATATGTGTTCTCAAAATAAAAAAAACTTTAAAAAATAAAAAAGATATTCCTGACAAAAAAATTATAGTGCTCATGATTGGCCTTTTGCCACATGAACACCTTGAAAAAATGTCACTTTTTGTACTGAGAGGTATTGCATGTGATGAAAAGGTATGGCACATTTATTTGAAAAAAATATAATGAGATTATACAATCAGTCAATCAACATGCATATAGTAAGTACCTATTGTGTGCCAGCACCTATACTATGCACTGGGGATAGAAATAGAAAGACTGAAAAAAATGCCTGCTGTCAAAGAGCTTACTTTAAAACGATCCAAATTAAATTCAGATTTATTTTGATATTCAGTTGCATCAAGGGAAAGTTGGGTATAGGTGAAGACAACAAAATATGTGTTGGAAAATGTAGTTAATGAAAAAGGAATTAGACCCAATGACATATAGACTGCATAAGGATACCACAAGACAATGCACTATGCATATTTTCTTCAAGAGAAGGTGCAAACATATAACATCCTAAAATGAAATTGATTATATTTTAACAAATAAATAGTAAATGGACTTTGTAATGAATGTGGAAGTCATTTCAGGAATCAGCTATCCATGTATGGTTAGACTACCAATTTGATAGAGCAAAGGTTAAAATTAATAAAAAAGCTAGAAGAAAGAATAAAAATGAGAAAAATGGCATAGAATTACAACAACTCCAACCTCACATATTTAAATAAATTTTTTTTTTAAGTACAGGAAATTGATGGAGGAAGGAACATCAACTCTAATTATGATCAGTTTACTCAGAAATTTAGCCATTGCAAATTAATAGCTATACTGAGACTAAAATATTCTAAAAAACTGTCGTGGGCAGCAAACGCTTGACTTTCTTACTAAGTGATATGGAAAAGCTAAGGCTACCCTGGGTTCTGATAAAAAAAAAAAAACCTGGAAAATTTTTAGAGAAGGATGTAGCTTCATAAAATAGCAAGAAGAAATAAAAAGATTAAAGAAACCTCAGAGAGAACCTCACTTAAGCGAAGTCATCCCAAATAAATTCAAGGAGGAAATTCTGAAAAAGATGACAGAAGGAAATTGAAAAAAAGATAGGGAGAGACTTAACAAACAATTCTTTTCACCATAAAAAAGGCTGGAAATCCTACATATGTACTCTGGTGTACTTGTAGATAATAATGGCGATGACAATGAAGATGATGATGATGAAAATGCTGGCATTTTCATACATAACATTTTAAGATTTGCAAAGCAATGTTACCAAATTTGATCTCCAAAAAACTCTGTGATATGAGTGCCACTATTGTTTCAATTTATTTTATATATGATATTATAGAGTAGTCTGAGACAGGTTAAGTGACTTTCCCAGGGTCATACAACTAGTATCTGACCTATATTATCTGAGACATAATTTTCACTCAAGGCCTTCTGACTCCAATTTGAGTACTCTATACACGACACCACTTAGCTGCTTCTATAGAAATCAATGTTTGAAAATTCAGGTAGACCAGATGAAGTTTAAATAGTAGAGTTATACATTAGAAACAATATAATTTATAGAACGTTGAGGGATAGGATTCTTAAGGTCTGTGAAGAAGTAAAAGATGCAAAAAAGAGTGAAAAATATCTTGGACATTAGGATCACCTAAAATGATGATTGCAAGAACATCAGTAATAACTAGTCCATTTTGTGACTTTTCCATCTATGTGAAATTGTTTTGAGGATAATCTACACATGAATCAAGGGCAATATTCTGCAGTAAACCACATTTTTGCTATCACATTATTGATTGAAAAATGTAAACCTTATGAAATCCTCCTGGATTTACTATTTGTTGCTTATACAAAGCATCTGATCAGTAGAGCAAAACAATTCTGTAAAATCTTTCTTCCACAAATAGTCAAGATTATACAAGCTTCCTTGAAAGATACAACAGAGATAATTTTGTTCAATGCCTCCTGTTATCATAAATATCAAGCAAGGTATAAAACAGAGAGATATATTCTTGCCGATGGTATTGAGTGCTGTCACGAGGAAATCTAGGGACAGCTAAATTGTTAAGTGGAAGACCCTAATCCAAATGCAGCCTCAGACAGGATAAGTCACTGAACCTGTATGTCTGCATCAGTTTTCTCATCTGAAAGATGGGGATAATAACATGCACTTGTCAGGATTGTTGTGAAAATCAAATGAAATAATCATTATAAAATACTTTGCACAGTACTCGATCTATAGTAAATACTTTATGATTATTATTATTATTATTATTCAAAGGCTACAGTTGAAGAGAGATTGCTTAGAGGTGTTGAGGGCTTTTAGATATTTTTCTCTGTAAATCACCCATGAAGATAATGTCAAAAACCAAACATTACAGAGGTCCCTTAAATGGCATCCATAATAACTCAAAGGAGTTCAGTTGAACTATCTACTAAGTAAAAACAATTTCTAAAGATTGTCCATCAGTGTATATATACCTTAAACAGATGCTACTGTTGGACAATGAATTGAGCCCAACAGTGGCAGAGCAGGAGACATAGGAGAATTGCTTTTGGGAAATCTGAATTTTATTTTAATGACCCCTCCAAGCTTCTCTGTATAACACAGGACTCTCTTTTTAATACACATATTCTATTATTGCTCTGTAAGAAATGAGAAACAGGATGATTTCAGAAAGGCCTGGAGAGACTTACACAAACTGATGCTGAGTGAAACGAGCAGGGCCAAGAGATCATTATATACTTCAACAACAATACTATATGATGACCACTTCTGATGGACCTGGCCATCCTCAGCAATGAGATCAACCAAATCAGTTCCAATGGAGCAGTAATGAACTGAACCAGCTATGCCCAGTGAAAGAACTCTGGGAGATGACTAAAAACCATTACATTGAATTCCCAATCCCTATATTTATGCCCACCTGCATTTTTGATTTCCTTCACAGGCTAATTGTACAATATTTCAGAGTCTGATTCTTTTTGTACAACAAAATAACGGTTTGGTCATGTATACTTATTGCGTATCTAATTTATATTTTAATATATTTCAGATCTACTGGTCATCCTGCCATCTGGGGGAAGGGGTTGGGTGAAGGAGGGGGAAAATTGGAACAAGAGGTTTGGCAATTGTCAATGCTATAAAGTTACCCATACATTTAACCTGTAAATAAAAGGCTATTAAATAAAAAAAATATATTCTTTCAATGATGTTGAATAAATTATAGAAAACCATAATTATAGATCACCCAAAAATAAATGGAAGGCCATATTAAGTGTGAACAGGTAGTAAAACATAGCATAAATGTATATACAAAAGCAAACCAGAATAAAGGACGTCAAAGAAAATATTGAAATTGACATAACAAGAGAAAGTATTACTCAATAGCCAAATTAAAAATAATAGTTCTCAATAGTTAGCATTTATACATTGGTTTAAGATTTGCAAAGCATTTTTTAATATCTCATTTTATCTTTTCAACAACCCTGGGAACTAAGTGTTAGTATTATCCAGCAGAGGCCAATGTGATTTTCACATGATCACACAGCTAATAAGTGTCTGAGGTCACATTTGAATTTCAGTCTTTTAGATACTAGGTCCAATAGTCTATCGCTGAGCCACCTAGTTGTCGGCATTGACAATTTATGCATTATTCAGAGTTGTAATATGTTTTTTTTTTTACAGTAAAGTTATCATTATATAAACTGTACTTCTCTGCTCCCTTCCTTCTGCATCATTTCATACAAATATTCCCAGATTGTTCTGAAATCATATCTATGTCTATGTACATACATACATATATCTGTATTTATATACATATACTACATATATATATATATATATATATATATATATATATATGTTATCCATCATATTCTTATCTCAGACCTTAGTCAGCTATCATCCTTCATATGCCTCTTATAGGTGAAATATGAGAATATCAGGAAAACCCATGAAAGATTCACTCCCCCCAGGACACTGGAGGAGACTCGCTGCAGGATATGATACATAACTTAAGAGGATTCGTAGTAGATAAAGACCAACCTTGATGTCAGGAAGAAATCTTCCCATATCATGGCTTTGGATGATACAAGTGGTTTCCCCATTCATGGCACCAAGCAGGGTGGTCAAAGATCCATATTTGGGAGCTGGCTGAGCAGTCAGAGTTGCTGTCTGAGACCATGGTAGATTGTGTATATTACTTCCTGGATACAGGCAAAATAAATGGACTACTCTTTCAATCACCCATAAGAAGCAATATGAGGGATGATGGCTGAACAAGTTATAGCACATGAATGCAATGGGATACTATTGTATATAAGAAATAATGAAGAAGATGGTTTCAGAGAAAACTGGGAAGATTTGTATAAATAGATGAAGAAGGTAGGGAACACAGGAGTAAATATATACAATAATAACATTAAAGGTAAACACCTTTGAAAGACTTTAGAACTCTAAACAATGCAATGAAAACACATAATTCCATAAGATTTATGATGAAAAAAAATGCTACCTAAACTCCTGACAGAGAGGTGATGGACAGTGTGCAGGTTGAAAAATATTTATTTTGGACATAACCAGGGGGGGAATTTGTTTTGTATACATGGAGTTGTTTTTATTTCTCTTAGTGAATGAGGAGATGAGGTGAGGAGAGGAAGAATTTCACTGTTCAAAAAAAAAAAATAAAGAGACAGTAGGATATAATAGATAGTGGGATAGCTTTGGGTTCAGATGGTCTTGAGTTCTAATTCTCAATATGACTCATATTGGTTGGGTGACCCCGGGTAGGGCATTAAGTAAGCCTATAAACCTCAGAGCAGTTCTTGATCTGCATCACTGATAAACATTTCTATACTTCCTTATGAGAAGTTTGCCACTCCAATGAAATCATAGGTCCAGAATGGGAAAAAAAAGAGAAAATCACCCCATACTGAGCCTGAACTCATGACCCTTCACTTCATTAGTACTATGCCTGAATGCCTCTAACTGTCCTAGACAAATTTACATAATGACATGACTGCTGAATATATACTTGAAAAGCCTTCAAAGAAAACAGTTTACTATCTATAAACATCAGTTTTCACACCTCAAAGCCATTTCCTAGACCCTTTATTCCAAATAAAAATTGCCTGAAAAATGTATACAGGCCATTTAAGTGGCTCTTGTTGAGGCTTGCAATGGGATATTTATGCCTATTTATAAACTTTTGCCACGAGAAAGCTCAGCATTGCTGTAGTCTTGCATTCAGTCTCTCTCTTCCATTTTGATTAGGGGAAAAATGCAAACTACTCATTTCTCTGCTCCACTTTTGCAAGGTTAGCTAGCACTCCGAGCTGCCAAGCAATTGAATGCTAGTAGCTAGAAAGTAATTTACTTCTATGAGGCTCACTCTTCATAGTCAGGACAAACTGAGTAGATTTTTTTTTGGGGGGGAACCAAAGACATTAAGGAAGAATTTCTTTTCAAGTGGTTATTCGTGAATTCATTTGCTTTTGACACACACAATGAAATCCCAATTCCCCTGCAGGGTGCAGTAGGTGGCTAGTTGGCTGTTTGGTTCACGTCAGTCTACCCACCGAGGCTCGGACCTAATAGTGGTCCAAGTTACAGGGACTCAGGAAATGTTTCTTCAAGATAGGCTGACTATTATGAGCCTAACAGAGCTGGCTGATGATTTTTCAATCACCATTTTGCTTTTTTTCCCCCTCTTTATAGAGAGTGAAAAATGACAGCAAGTTCTCCCTTTCTAACAGATACCATAAAGGATTTGAATCTGGGGAGAGTGCACATTTTCCAGCAATAAAACTCCTTGTGATAAATGGCCCTAAATGTGATTTATATTATATATGAACCTGAAACATCTCTTAAAAATCCGTATAAGATTTTCCTGTCATCTGGGGGTCGTTCAAGAATCCAGAGGCAAGAGAAAAGTTGCATTTTCACTACCCCGTTAAAGTGAGGTCTCTCCAGTAAGATTGATGACAGAAGCCCTGTATTATTCGAAACATCTGTTTACTATCGCACCAAGCCCGACCACAAATTCATATCATGTGAGTCGATGAAATATTCTTGGGTTACAAAGAAGCAGAGGTCACTTTCAATTAGGTCACGGAAAATCGAAGAGTGTACAGACCCCCGATGTCCTTTCTTGCCCCTTATTCTATTGAACTGTTCCATATAAAAATAAAAGATATTAATAAAAATACTCTTCCCCATGCAAGTAAATCATGTCCAAACAAGGTAACTGGCCTTGAGGGAATCCTGTATTATTCTACAAGAAGTATTCTTTGTTAATTCCTCCTCTCTCACTACCAAGTATAATATTTTGTACATAATGAACATTTCCTTGACGGTTGTTGAATTGATGAATGAACAAATTAATTCCATAAGAATAATAATTGATATTTAAGTGGCTCTTTATAGATAAGGATTAAATCTTTGATTATATCCTTCTAGGGAAAATTCAAGTAAGGGAATTCCCTCTACCAATGTAGATCATAATCTTCTCTGGAATTCTATGAGAGAGAGTGACCTCGACTCGTAAAGAATTGATTCAACTGTCCATGACTTGTCCAACTGCAAATTTGTGTGGGTCCAGATCTTCCAGATTGACTTCCTATCTTCTCAGTTATGCTGCTTCTCTAAAAGGTTATAGTTATCCAAAACATCCTATCTTAATTGAAGAGATTCAGATGACTGACAGGGAATAATAATTATAATTTAGTGAAGGAAATCAATCTGTTCATAGGTATGAGGTTCTTTAACTACTTCTCTGCATTGCAGCCATCTTTCCAAATGAATGTCACTGTTAGTAGTAATTACCTAGTATGAAGGTTTTTAGAGTGTATTTTTAATGAAAAAGCAAAACCAACTGGATCATGGGATATAATAGTTATTCACCTAGGAAAATCCTAGCTAATTGCCCTTGACTTGGCTGTGGTAGTTTCCCAAATTGTAAACACAATGACTAGAGGGAGACCACCATAACTAATAGGGTGTCCTTGCAAGTCCTAATCTTTAAAGTGATACCAAACACCATATGTATAATGGTGATTGGTAAGATTAAATGAAATACAGATATTTTTACCTCTTAAGTCTTTAGCTCCTATTAAGAGACTCTTGTTAGTGAGTCTGCAGGCATGAGTGAAATATTTGGGGAAGCTTAATGGTACAGTGGATAGACTACTGGGCCTGATGCAAGGAAAATCTGTGTTCAAATTTGGTCTCATATACTTACTAGATTTGTGGCCCTGGCCAAGTCACTAAAACTCTATTTACCTCAGTTTCCACATCTATATTCCTCATCTATATCATGTTATTGAATGATAATAACAATTAGATTCACATAAATTATATGTATGTACATACATATGAATGTAAAAGACTCACAAAGGAATTTATTCCTCTTTCTTTTATCAATCAAATTGACCAATGATTTATCTTCTCCCCACCCCCCCCAAAAAAAAAACACAACTCTTAAATTTATTAGTTCAATAATTTTCTTACTTTCAATTTTATTAAACTCCTTTGATTTTCAGGATTTTCAATTAAATGTTAAGAATTTTCAATTTTTCCCTCTGGATCTTTTTTCCAGTTGTATGCTCAACTATTTGTGTATTTTACTTTCATAAACACACACACACACACACACACACACACACACACACACACCCCTTTCCCCTAAGTACTTCTTTAGATGGATCCCATAAATTTTGATGTCATCTCATTGTTGCCAGTCTGTAATGAAATTATTGATTATTTCTATGATTTGTTTTTTCACTTATTCATTCTTCAGTATAATATTTTTTTAGCTTCCAAGTAATTTTTAATGTTTCCATACTCGTGCAAAGGGATATCTTTGAGACAAGTAGTTATGATGATCATTTCAATTTTACAAATAAAGAAACAAAGGCTCTGAGAGTGTAAATGACATAGTCATCATTACACAGAAAATAAATATCTGAGCCAAGATCCCAAATCCAGATCTTCTTACCTACAATGCAGTACTCTATTACACCACACAAATTACACATACTGGAATGGTGATATTTACATTTGAGATTTCCTTTTCTGTGTAGTTTTAGAGCTTAATTGTCTTTGATTTAGAGAAGAAGAACTAGGCAGCTGCTCCAATCACTACGTATCTCAAAGGTATTGGTTGATTAGCAATTCTATCTACAACAGGGGGCAAAGAAAGTAGGCTGGATGAAGATTGGAAGAGAGAAAGAAGCATTTTAATGGGGGTAAGGAAGTGAATGTTCCTTGGTTCTTCCTCAATCTTCCAAATACAATGGTTTAAAAAAAAAATGTTCCCTTGAATAGAGCCTTTTGCCCACTTTAGTAAGGCAAACGTTTCACATTGACAAAATTCTACTGGCTGTTGCTATTTCAGAATAGGAAAAAATAGAGGTGAGGGTGGAGAAATTATGAAGGGAAGAGATTTTTTTCTTGATTTTCTTAAAATGTGTGTAGGAGGGGAAATAGACTGGCAAGGAAAAGAAGGCAAATAAATGTGGCACTTAATGTCACACTTCGAAAAATGAAAAAATAAAAATGTACCCACTCTAATAAAACTGTCTTATGAACTTAATTTCATTTTGTACAATTTTTTGCTTTGCAGAAATGTCCACAGAACTGAGTAAATTGTACAGATCCACTCTCTTGAATAAAAGCAAAAATTCACAGCATTGCCTTAAATAATGAGAAACCAATCAGAATTCTCTGGTTCTTTTTCCATCCTACTCCACTCAGACAATATTCTTTAACAGGGCAATGCTTCAGCTAGTCAGCATGTCAACAAAGGAGGTCACATATTCACATTCTTTCATCGGGATCAGAATTTTGGTAAGAAATCTTACACTTGGATGTCACCCCAGAGATCATTTAAAGTAAATCAACCCCATATCTGAAGACCCACTCACAGAATCCCTGCCAGATAGTCATTTGCCCTGCATTTGATATTGGGAAATCACTGATTCCCAAGAGCAAGATATTCCAATTTCCAAATGCTTGAATTGTGTGAAAGTGTTGACTTGAAATCTACCTTGATGTCACATCCACTCCCCAAGCCCTATTAATACAAACAGAATGAGTTTAATGCTTCTTCAACACTAGCCAACTGGATTTAAAACAAACTGCAATTTATCCACTACTTTTTCTTTTCTCTGATGGGAAATATTCCTTATTTTCAATAAATTTTTCATGGCATAACTTCAAGTGTTCCTGTTATTATGAACAATTTCCCCTGGACATGCCCAAGATCCCAAGCCCTTTGTAAAAATTGGCTGTTCAAACTACAGACAAGGTATGATGACTGAAGAATACCACATCCTTGTTTCAGACCACATTTTAATTAATGAAATGAAATTAAAGTCCAGGATTTTAGTAGCTTTGAGCACTACCAAGTGAACACTAATATTCTTCAAATGATTTTTTGGCTATGAAATTATCATGATCACTAAAGAATCTAAAGTGGACCCGAAGGGTTTTAAATATATAAACTATACCTGCATATGTTGAAAACATTGATTATGATGTATCATTTACAAAGGTAACAAGACATAGAGTAACTGATTTAGAACTGAGAGGGACCTTAGAGAACAATGAGTCTCATGTTCCCATTTGATAGATGAGGAAACTAAGGCACAAAAAGGTAAAATGAATCATAGAGTCACAAAATTTTAAGTGCATGAAATCAGATTTGAATACAGATCTTCCAAATTCTATTTTTAGTGCCCTAACTATTCTACCATACAAATAAAAGGGGGAAGGGTAACTAATGGTCATAGATTGAGAATAAAGGATGCTAGATGAAGAGCCAGCATATTTTTCTGCTATTAATGAACTATTTTGAAAAAGATATCTGAAGGACTTCTTCTGGAAGACAAAATAGGGCATCTATGGAAAGTGTTTGGAAGGGCATATGCACAAATAGCATGGGATGATAAAGCAAAAAGATTGTGATCTATATAACAAGAGCAATAATTCAAGTAAATCCTAATATCATCTTTCTAGTAAGCACCTCCTACATACCGAGTTCTGCTAGGCAGTGAAAGTATAGAAAGACAAAGGTGAAATATTCCCTTTCGTTTAAGATTTAAAGAAGTAAATTATGTGTGTACATAAATCTATGTACCAAAGCAACTACACACACACACACACACACACACAAATATATATGTATACCTAGATATACGTATACATACATATAGATATATGGATGTGTGTGTTTGTGTGTGATTTGGGGGGAAGAAGGAAAGCACCAATAGGTAGGAATATAATGAAGGACCCCCTGTGTTTGTAGCCTTTCAGTTGAATTCTGAAAGATACTCATAATACCAGGAAAAAGAGATGAAAAGTCAGTCACAGAAGATGACTTCTGCTAAAACAAACTAGTGTATATAAAGAAGAAGCAAGTACAGAGTAATTCAATTACCATTTAATAAGCACCTATCACTTCCTGAGCACTATCAAAAAAAGTCAAAAAATAAAACAAAATAAAAAGAACCACAGACAGCTTTTGCTTTCAAGGTATTCATGGTCTGATAGACAACTAGCTGAATGTTGCTCCTTTAAGCTACATGTCACAGGACTGTCTCCTATGTTTCTAATTATCCACCAAAGATTCCTGGTCTTTTTCTTCCGTTAACTTCTACTGGTTCCGTATCTCCCAGCAACTTGTACAGTTGATTTTGTTAATCCAAATATAAGATTTTATAACTTGCCTTCTCTCCAGATAACCTTCTCTACTGCATGGCTTCTAAAATTATTGGAGAAAGTTCATCAAAATATGTAATTTCATCTGGGTCCTCCATTGCTACTTAAGGAAATATTTGTTTTACCTTTACTGACAACTTGTCATTCCCTACAGTGACTACACCAAAACATATCCTCTCTCTTCTTGCCCCGCAAACTACATACACTAATGCCCTGCACTTATAAGGTCAATGAGGTAACCTCTTGCTTCTCTCCCCCACCAAGGATATTGAAATAATCATCATAGAGATAGAATGAATAAGACTTGATAACTTACTGGACATGAATGGTGAGAATAATGGCTAAGGATTAGTGGTAGTGGTGGCACTGACAATGGTGACAATGAAGATGGTGTGATGGAAGGGACAATGCTGCTGCTGTGATTATTGTAGTGGTGTTATGGTAGATGATGTTAATGATGATAGCTAGTATTTATGGGATGATTTAAGTTTTACAAAGCATTATACAAATATTTCATTTAATCCTCACTACAATACTGAGAAGTCAGTCCTCTTATTATTCTTAATTTATAGAGAAGAAACTGAGTCAGAGAGAGCTTAAGTGACTTGCTCAAGATCATACAAGTAAGAATCTAAGGATAGACTTAGAACTACAGTATAACTGATTTCAGGTCCAAGGCTCTAGCAACTGCACCACTTAGCTGGATCTAAATACAAATCTGAACTCTGTCAGTATCCCTTTTCCAGTCATAGAAGATGCAATCACTTTACTCAAATGCTAACCTTCTCTTTCAATCCTTGATCTACTTCCCATGTGGTATAATGGAAAGAATATTAGCTCTAAAGTTAGAAGTCTTGTGATTAAATCCTTACTCCCCATGTGACACTGACCAAGTCACTCAATGTTCCGAGTTCAACATTGCCTCATCTGTAAAAAGGAGAGGACTGGTATAGATGGCTTCTGGCTCTCTTAAGCTCTACAGCTATGATCCCATAGCACCAGAAGTATGCTGTAAGTGTTTAACAAGAGGCTCAAAGGGTAAAAAAAAATATGCACATGCCACACTTTTATCTGCATTATTCACATTTCCTCATCATTTTCTTAAATCTAGATAATCAATAAAGCAATAAATCAAACCCTAATTTATAGCATATGTTGATTTCCAGGGTGTAAATGCTCACACTGAAAATCTAAAAATCTACTCTCTCAACCTGGTATAAGATGGCTTCAACACATTACTGATAGACCTACCTGTCATCTCTCTCTGATGAATTTTCCATCTTTCTCTCTAGTTACTCTTTCCCATAGATCAATATTTTCTCAAAGAAGTCTCTCAATACAAAAATTGTTTACTTTCAAGTAATTGGACTTATTTTATTGTTATTAATGAATGCACAATAATCTATTTCCCCCATATTTAAAATCCATATGAATGGTCTTAATTTGTTATACAATTGGTATTCATAGCTTAATGAATTGCTATACTCACAAAAATTATTTGAACCCAGCCCTTCATAACTGTGAAACTGAACTACTTCTGCTTGGTATTTAAAAATCTTAAGTAAGGAAGGACCTATGCTATGTTGATCAAAAACCCAGTCAGACCTGAAGATTTATGCAAGGACTTTTCTAACAATTATACTTCTCAAGCAAACCATTTGAGTTATCTGAAAGCTGACCTCATTTTGATGAATCAATTATTGTTTCCATGTTTACTTGTTTATAGAAATTTGGGGGATGTTTGATACCACTTTTTCTGTTTTGGGGGAACTGTGCCTTTTCTCTCCCTTCCCCAACTTAGAAAATTCCTAGTTTTCCTTCAATTAGAAATCAGATTATCTAATTTTGTATCCTGGGTAATTGTTTTTAATTAATTGGTCTTAGTTGACTAATTATTTTTAGTGCATAAAAATCTCTCTTCCCCTGTATTCAGGGTATAGTATCAAAGCTGAGCAAGGAAACTGGTCCTGATTTTTTTATGCAATTGGCATGCACTGCTTAATAAATCAATATACTAAAAAACCTCAAACCCTTATTTTCTCAATCATTTCATCTTTTACTTATCACACCTCTCCACTGAAACTGTTCTCTCAGAGGTTCCTCCTTGATCTCCTAATAGCCAACTCAAATGTCTTTTTTCCAGTGCTCATTCTCTCATTTCTCAGCAACTTTTGAGAACAGCCTATTACTTCTCCTGCATAATAACTTTCCCCTTGATTTCAGATATACTATTTGAGAATTTTTATTCTTCGTTTGCTTTTCTAACTATTTTTTGCATTTGTTTTTGGTCAGGCCCTCATCTTTTCTTCATGGATTTTCCTAAATGAGTCTCCCCCCAATAGCTTGTTCTCATCAATCTTTTCTTCTCTCTCCATATTCTTTTCTTTTTGTCTTAGGAAATCTGTGAGCAGTCATCCTGTAATTAGACATTGGAATGATCCAAATAAACAAGGGATAAAAAAGGGTAGATTGCAAGGATATGGTTGCCAGAACCAGGACACAAATATATGTACATAGTCCTGTTCACAGTATTTTCTGAGCTCTAATATCTCTTGGCTTCTCTTTGCTTTGTGGGGAAACATTCAAAATAGTGACTAATGCAGCTCCAACAAGGTAACGGGTTCATTGGAACTGGGTAGCAATACCTCTCACTAGGTACTTTTTTATGCTTATGATTAATCCGAAGACTGTGACACTTGTGCAATACAGAGAAATATTTATACTCTATACTCTAGTTGGCTACAGCCTATTGGTCAGCATCACTGTGAGCATCCCTTGGCCTTGAGATTTGATTCACTCCAAATGCCTTCAATTTCCTCCTAGAAATTACTTTTGCATCACAGCTCTTACTTTCTCTGTTGCAGCATGTATAGGTATGGATATACTCTACTATAAATTGGTGATGAAATTCCACAATTTTAGGCATCCCCCCAAACTTGCAACTCCAGGCCAGGCCTCTTTTCTGATGTCCAATTGCCTTCAGGTTATCTCGACAGTGAACCATAGATATCCCAAATCAAATTTTGCCCTTTTTCAATTTTGCTATTTCTGTCTGTGACACTTCCATTCACCTTGCCTCCCATGGGTGTAACCTTGTGTTATCTTTCACTGTTCTCTCCTACTCACCCATCACATATAACAATATTGTTTTGCCTATTGATTATGCCTCTGCAGTTTATCTTATGTCTATTCTCCATCCTCTTTACTTCTACTGCCACCATCTTATCGTTAAGTTCTCATTAAGAAACATGTGGGTAACTGCAATGACTTCCAGTCAAATTAGACTCTGTTGATCCCCAAAATGCACAGTTCCCTCCTCATCCCTGTGTCTTTGCTCACATGGATTCCTGAGAGCAGAATACTTTCTCTAAATTTTAACTGTTGAATCCTGACCCTTTCATTACAATATAATTAATAGTCTCCATTTTCCAGGAAGTTTCTGTTTGTTTCTCTGATTGATAATTACCTGACAACTTAAAAGACATTATATATGTTTTTTAAAAAGCACAATGGCACACCTCACAATATACTATAAATTACAGTTCTCATTCCTAATATCATATTTCCTTACTAGATTTTAAGGTATGTTAGAATATAAACTGTCTTATTTAGAATTTATATCTCCATAGCACATAACATAATGTTCTGCACACAGAAAGTGCTTAATAAATGTCTGATGAATTAATCATATTTAATTTACTGGAGTCTGTCCATCATTTCAGCCTGTCAAGATATTTTTGGATTTCAATTCTCCCATCCAATATATTACCTATCCTTCTAATCCTAGTTTCAATTGGAAATTTAATAAATGTCATCTACACCTTCATCTAAGTTATTGATTAAAATATTGAAAAGACCAGCGCCAAGGACAGAAGCCTGCATGAATTCACCAAGGGGCTTCTTTCCATTTATATCTATCTATTACTAATCACATATTCTTTGAATCTGATTTTTCAAATAGATTTAAACCAGTCTAACTGTACCATTCTTTAGTTCACATTTTAAAATTTGTCCAACTATATCCATGGTGCCTAGGCAGCATTATGTTTATGCATTAACATTTGAGTTTAATTGTAGTAACTTTTCTATATTCATTAACATGTTGACATCAGAGTTTATATGTATCCAAGTATAGAATAATGCAAGAGTTCTTAACTTGAGGATCTGTGGATTTGTTTATTTTGAATATTTTTATTGTTATATTTCAATAAAGCAGGTTTTCTTTATAAAGTTAATACATTTTATTTTATGCTTAAAAACATTATTTGGAAAAAAAAAAGGATCTTTTGGCTTTACTAGACAGACACAGGGATCCATGATGGAAAACAAAAAGAATGAGAATGACTGGTCACTGGACTAAAGAGTCAGAAGTAGCTGGCTCAGGTGCCACCTCAAACTTTCCTAGTTAAGTGATCTTAAGTCAGTCTGTTTTATCATGCTTCAGTTCCTATGCTGAAAATCGAGAGGGCTAAAGTCAATGATTATGTTACTATTTATTTGTCCCTTTTCCCAATCTCAATGGAAAACATCTGTTTCATTGATTATCAATCTCATCATCCATCTCCTGTACACTTAATGTGGTTTTTCCATGAGAATACACCCTACTACCTCCTCTCCTCTTAGAAAGTTACTTCAGAGCAGGGATCACATATTCTGTCTTCCTGGATATTCCAGGCTCATCACAGCACAAATGCTTGAAATAATTAACAAGTAATCACAATTCTACATCTAAGTCAGACTTCTCAGAAAATGTACCATTTCTTCCTCTGCCAGCCCAGAGAGAGAACTCTGAACTGAATCTCCATCCCAAAATTTCCTTTTCAGGGATTCCGGACACGCTCTCCAGCCAGCGGTAATGTATTCTCGCCTAATTTACAGTTTTATTTTGACCCTTCTCCAAGGTCAGATGTAATATAAGCATCTCAACATTGCAGCAATTGCAGGATACAAAAGAAGATTATTTGTGATAAATGAAAGCTAAGCAGGGGTCACGAGAAGCCAAAACAGAACAAAAACATATCATCTCTTCTGTTAAAATAGCAACAAAAACAAAAAATTGCCTTTGCTTGAGTTATGTAAGTAAATCTCCAGTTGTTAAAGATCCTTCAACAAAAACTGAGTTTTAAAATCAGGTTTAAAATCCATCACACTAACTCCAATAAAGACTTATCCCACATGCTCACAGGGGTCTTATGCCTTGAGTTTCAAGGACTGTGTTGTCTGATGATTCCATCACTGTCCAGACCCCTCCAAATTAATCCTCATTTTAGATATTTGTTTGTGATTTGGTACCTAATTCGAGCTCATAACGTTCAGCTGATTGGGGTGATGTCTGTATGGTTGGAGATTTGTTCAGCACTAAAGAATAGAGACCCACCTGCACCACAGAGAATAATTATCTAGAGTTGGAATACAATTGACATTTTCACTATGCTACTCCATCTTATCTCATAGACCCAATGCCAGGGGAGAGAAAAAGAAAAAAAAAATGATGGGTAGATAGATAAACAGACCGACAGAGACAGAGAGACAGGCAGATGGACAGACAGAATGGTGGATAGACAGATCGATATATGATGGATAGATGAATAGATAGACAGATATGAAATCTCTCCTAGTAGGATTAGATGTCCTTTAAGCAGACACTAAACCTATCTTCTCTGTCGTTACCTAACATGCACTGAATGCATAGCTGACCGGTGCTTCCAGTCTACCTTTCTAGGCTCGTGGCACTTCAGCCTGCAGTCAAGCTCCATTCCAATCCAACTGGCCTCCCTACGATTTCCTGCATGCAACCTTCCATTTCTGTTCTCAGGCCTTTGTCCTAGGTGTTCTTTCTGTCTGAAATGTGCTTTTCTTCACTTCTGCCTCTTAGAAGCCGATCTCTACAAAGTTCAGCTCAAATGTTACTTTCTATGTTCCTGATTTTCCAGGCTGCTAATATACTAAAGATGATGTGTACCATTTGTATACTGATACAATCTCCTACCACTTAACAGGATTGAAATATTTAGCTTGAATTGTACAATAATTCAGAGTCTGATTCTTTTTGTACAGCAAAATAATGTTTTGGTCATGTATACTTATTATGTATCTAAGTTATATTTTAATATATTTAACATCTACTGGTCATCCTGCCATTTAGGGGAGGGGGTGGGGGGGTAAGAGGTGAAAAATTGGAACAAGAGGTTTGGCAATTGTTAATGCTGTAAAGTTACCCATGTATATATCCTGTAAATAAAAGGCTATTAAATTAAAAAAAAAAATTAAAAAAAAAAAAAAAAAGAAATATTTAGCTTGGATGTATTTGTATTTACCTTGAATATACTTTGTACTTCCTTATGCCAACCTATGTCACTTCCTTGCGTAGTACATGGATGTCTTCGTTACAGAATTCTACTTTTGTTGTCTCGTTTCTCTTGTACTTGGAACATCACAGGTGCCTCACAAATGCATGCTGCTTTTTGGATTGACTGTTGAATTGAACTAAGTGCTAGAGAAAGGTAATGACATGGGAAATGTGCATCCAGAAAGGACTGTCCCAATACCTGATTTCTATAGCTAGTCTATTAAGTACTTGGCAGCAGCTCTTTGCTTAATTAATTAGGCAGGTTTGGTATCAGAGATGTATGGTGACCCATCCACCTTAGCATACACATTCATTTTTCATGAAGGACAATGAAATAGGTCAATACTTGAATGAGTAGCAATCTCCTGCTCTACAACTGGAAGATCTCTGATGCAATGTAAGCTCCTTGATGGCAGAGATTCCCAAGTTTCTAGCATATAACATGTCTTTAATAAGTATATGATGAACTGGTTACAAGGGCTAATTTACCGCCTCTCATTTCTCACATTATTGGACTGTATGAAAGAGAAATTCAAACACCAGAGGGACTTCCTTTGGCTTAAGACATGGCTACTTCAAAAGGTTCTCCCTAAAATGAAAATATGCTAAATGGAAAAAATTGCATATTGAACCAAAGGCACCTACTAGCCTTTATAATGAATCCATTTATTAAAACTGCCAGTCAGATACCTAGTGAAATCGAGGGGAGTTACATGTCTGATGGTGGAAAAAAAGAGGGCTTACGGAGAGTCTTAGCACAGGACCTGGCCTTCCAAACAGACACCATGGCAACCAGGGAAAAGCTGGGTGCCACAGAACAACTGGGCAGAGGGGGGTAAAGGAGGAACAGCAAGACAGCAAAAGGGGGAGGGGATAATTTTGTCTAGCCAGGGATAAAGGAACTGGAAAGAAAGCAGGGATAAAGCATGTTGAAGTGCATAGAACAACAGCTCAACAATTAACAACCCATAAGAGGGAATAGAAATAGATTTAACTGATTACTAGAGTTTCTGTTATCTATTCCTATATATTATCTTTCTAGATAATTATTAGGTATAGATATGTGTATATATGTATGTGTACATTTTTATTAAATTTTAGATCTGGGAAAATAAGGGGAAGGAATAAAAAATACGTGAAAATTGCCTGAAAATTTACTTTTCTCACACAGTGTTCATTGTTACATATAAAATCATAGAATATATGAGTTTAGATAAGATGTCATTTAATTTATGGCATAATCAATGTCAACATTGAACATGGATGTGAACACCTGCATACACAAATGTCCATATACATCTTTATTTATCAGAGTTTAAATATTATAAGACCATACTAATAGAATGCCGTTCTAAATATATTAAACTCAGATAAAAATGGGCTATTTTATCCATCCCTTGTACTCCCTTTCTAGTCTCCCCATGCCCTGTATAGCTTAAGGCAGTGAGAATTATTAAAAATATCAAATTTTCAGGTTAAAAAATCCAGAAGAGGGAAGAAAGGAAGAAGTTTTTCCTATATTTGAATTCCAGAAAGAGTCTTCTGAAAATATTTGTAAGGAGAAAAGAAAATAAAGAGAAGTGATATATTGATATTGTGATATACTGATAAATTTTAGTAGTTTTAAGCCAAGAACTCACTTTTTATTTATACTAAGTTCTAAAATCATTGTCATATATGCAAAAAGTTAAATAGTATAGATAAGGAATTGACCATGTAACTGTACCTTTATAGACAAGATTTTAGGGAATATTTCAATATTTAATTTGTCATTCAAACAAAATGAAGGATCTAAGAAATCACATATTTACACATACAAACATTTTTGTTTACATAATGCTGAGAACTCAACATATGTGTGTTCATACACATAAAGCATTCAAGAACATTTTTTATGAAAGTACTCAGATCTATGATTTGCTACATTTGACCAACCTGAGATAGCAACAAGAGGACAGAATTTGGTGACACAGACTTGGGTTTGTCTCTTTCTGCCTTCAGGACCTTGGACAAGTCACATCACTGTTCAAATTTAACTCACTTACTAAGATGGTTTGCTTCTAAAGTCAACTCTACCTGAACTCTAAATTTAAAACTAAAAGTTTCACGTATATGACAGGCAAGAATGTGGGACCCTGGACAATCCATTTAATCTCTCATTTTCTAGGCAACTAAGATTGTAAATTGTGGTATTAGAGGATGGAATGCAAGCTACATTAATGGATCATTAAGATTAATTAATATGCATTCATATCAATGATATTACAAATTCAGTCCTTTTCCCCATATCTGTCTTCTTGTTGTTGTTTAGTCATGTCTGACTTTTCATGGCAAAGACACTGTCATTTCCTACTCTACCTCATTTTATAGATGAGGAAATTGAGGCAATCAAGGTTAAGTGACTTATCTAGCATCACACAGCTAGTAAGTGTGTGAAGCTGAATTTGAATTCACATCTTCCTGATTCCAAAGCTAGTGTTCTATACATTGCACCATCTAGATGTCCAACATCCCTTTATATGTCATTTGTACCGTGTATATGTAATATGCATTAAATATCAGCATTTCATTCTTTATTGTCTCAAGTTTACAGGTATATCAAATTATTGTAAAATTTTTACAATAATATATAAGAAATATAAATCCACATATGTGTGTGTATATATATATATATATATATACATATATATATATATATATATATAAACACATATATATGATTTCTGGGCTTTACCCCTTTTAAAATAATAGCAGAGACTTAATCAGTCTAGGGAGTATCTGGAGAGAAACTGCATCACGATACATCTATGTGATATTGAATTAAATACCAATATAACCAGCAAAAATAGCCAATGAGTTATTTCCCTAGGATAACTTTGAATTTCCATGTTTGGGTATGACATATAAATATATACACATCAATATATGTGTACATATCTTTCTCTTCATATATATATACATATGTATGTGTATGTATATATATATATATATGAAGAGAAAGATATGTACACATATATTGATGTGTACATATGATGTATGTACATCATGTGTAAATAATTATACATTCATATCTCTTGTTCCATTTGGCTAAGAAAAAGAAAAGAGATGGCTTAATATTTTCAGAAAAAAAAAAAGGAATCTTGCTCTATGGTTATCCCAAGCTACAGACATTCTTTGGAAGTCACAATTTCACACAGAGAGCTAAGAGAAAATGGCAAAACCCAGCAAAGTAACCAATACCAAAGGCCCTCTTCTCTCTATAATTAGCCAGTTGCCACCAAGCCCCCATGCTTGGAATTTTAAAAGCCAGAGTGAAATCCCACCAGGCACCCCGAGGTGCCAGATTCCTCTGGCTAACAAGGCCTCCTGCAGAATGCCTCCCCCAAACAGCCCAGGAATAGTAATGAAGCTCACAGAGCAGAGCGTTAACTGCTTTGCCCAGGCTGATTTCTTGTTTAATCTCTTCTCCAAGTCCTTTTTCATCAGAGTCTTTAAGAGAAAATGGGCTTTAAACTTACAGTCAAACAACAACCAAAAAGGACATTCTGCAGTCTCCCTTTGTAATTGATAGAAGTCTGTTATTCTAAGACAGATAGCAGCAGACAATGAAAAAGACAACTCCATCCATTATTGAATGCTTTAATGACTACATGCAAGCTTTGGCTATTTCAATCATACATCCTCACTCCAGCCCTCCCACCCCTACCTTGCAGACTTTCAAAGAACTTGGAATAAAAAATAAAAGTAATAGCATTTGGTCAGTTACTTCAGGAAGATGGTTCCTTATAGACACCACCTTTTTTAAACTGCCATGTGAGGATGTGACCGCCAGTTCATTGAGTCACTGAGGCATATATTTAAAGGCAAAGGTGGACTTAGATAACCTTTTAATACAGCTCCTTCATTTTACCTATGAGAAAACTGAAACTCAGATAGATCACATGACTTATGCAAAGCTGCTCAGTTGGTAAAATGATGTAGGTAAGGTTCAAACCCATGTTGTCCAACTTTAAAGACATTTCCAGCTTGTGCCACCAACTCCATTCTAAAATTTCTCTTACCTTTATTCTATAAGGGGAAATTGAGCAGGGGAATTATCGGATCTATTAGATGAGCAAACCTCTCCTTCACACATTAAGGACATGTTTATTGATATTTTATTATGAAGATAAAAGGCAATCCCTGATTGAACACATCTATATTCCTTATAGAGAAGGGATTCTTGATCTATTTTTGTGTCCCAGACCAGGTTGGGAGAAAAGAAATGGACTCTATCTCAGTATAAAGTATTAGATATATAGGATGGCCAAGGAAGCCATCATATAAATATAGCTGTCAACATATTGAAGGAACAAGTTCATCGACATCAGATTAAGAAACCTAACCTCTAGAGTATAGGCACCTGTCAAGAAGATTAAGGTAACTCCTGATTAGGTCTCAGAGACTGAGGCTGAACAAAAATGATTGGGATTAGAGCCACCTCTGAGATTTTCAATTTTCTTAATCTGTTTCTCCTTATTCCCCACTATTTTTTTTATCTTATGACTCATCAAAGTTGACAGTAATAACTTCCAAAGGCTCTACCCAAAAAGGGCAAACAACAAAAGATTTTACCAATGGGAAAAAGCTTCGATCATGGACTTAACAGTAGACTGTATGTCTGTCATCAGAGGATTCACCTAGTGACATTTTGAAAGACTTATTACCTTACTAGGTTGGTCAAAAACTGTAGAATATGAGGACTGTGGAATGAAGATATGATACTAACTCCAAGGGACTACAATCTACATAAGTGGAAGGAGAAACAATGATGAAATCATAAATCCTAGAAATATGAACATCTTTTTATTGATACCATGAAAAGTCTTATATTTCCAAATTCAGTCTATTGGTTTTTCTGATTTTTTTTTTTTTTTGTTCTTGGTTTAGTCACTCCAGTCACATCTGACATATTGTGATTCCATTTGGATTTTCTTGGCAAAGATACTAGAGTGGGTTGACAATCCCTTCTCCAGTTCATTTTACAAATGAGGAAACTGAGGCAAATACATTAAGTGGTTTGCTCAGAGTCACAGTTAGTGTATATATATATATATATATATATATATATATATATATATATATATACACATACACATACACCTGGGATCCTCTTTGAATTCAGGAAGATTACCTTTCCTGACTCCAGGCCCAGTGGATACACTGTTTAACCTTGCTATCTCTTTCTTCTGCTTATTAGTTTCAAATATGGAGGCAATTATTCAGAAGTTCTTTTTGAGCTCTCTTGGGGTGGATATAGGTTGCTTTATACATTTAAGGGTCTCTAATGGAAAAAGAGGGTTTTTTGCTCACATGACAATAAGTATTTATGTAATAAATCTCCCACTTTGATTAAAAACAGCCCAAATGCCACTTTATTGGGTACCTACAAAACCCCAGATAGTTTATTGCTTTAATCTTTCTTTACAAATAATTGTCTGATATATTTATCAGTTCTTGCCAATATCATTCTATCTTTTGCTAAATTATAGAAAACAATTCAATATTCTAACTGAAGCCTTGCTGAGCTTCAAGAATGTGGCAGTGTGCAGCTTGTATCTCATCAGAAAGGTGATAGATCACAGGTGTCGAATGAAGTATACAGTTTCCAACGTGGCCAAAATGTTGAATTGGTTTATTTATTTTATTTTTTCAAGAAATAATTCCATCCTCACTGTCAAATTCAGGGTAGGGGAGATATTAAGATCTAACCTGAACATGGAAGCAGTAAACACTTTAAAAATATTAAAAACAAAATAAAGTCTTATATGGGACCTCACTCTACAATGTAAAGAAATTATAAACAAAGACCCAAATAGTAGAATTTCCAGCTCCTATTCCAAACATACAGCTTTCTCTTGACTTTTTTCTTCTCTGGATAATTTTACTTTTTTTTTTCTTTCCCCTAGAATCGTTCATTACACTTTGTGGATTAATAAGTAAGTTGAATTAAATCCTTGTCAGTTTTTTTTCCCCATCCAAATCCAATCTTTCTCCATTAATTTTATAATTCAATTAAAAGAGCTATCAGGGCTGCCTGACATGATTTGTTTTTCATACCCCCGCCCCACTACTTTCTCTCTGTTTTCATTGTTTCAGCAGGCCAGCTATTATACCTAGGGAGGTCGGAATGCAGAAAAAAAAAATTGCTGTTAAGTTATACATTGGGATTAAAAAGAAGCCAGCCTGACCTGCCATCTTTAGAAAATCTTTATCCAGGCAGCAGGATGTTGGAGGTTATTAACTTCTGGTCTCAGACCATCTTCTAAATACATTGACTTTATTTATTTGGCCTTATGTAAACATATTATACCTTTTTCAAGTCAAATCATAAGTATTTAATAAGTCCCTCTTAGTTGCTAACCATTTCCTTTTCATATATTTTTTTCAATTCAGCTATACCAGCCTTTCTTGTTATTTTTCTCTCCTAACCCATCCATGTCCTACCTCAGTTGTCCTTTCATAGTCTGTGGTCATCACTGCTTTATTCCCCTTGTCTCTTCTGCCTTTTAGAATCCCTTCATTTCCTTTCATTAAGTATTTTCATGATCTCTTCTGCCTAGAATATTGGTGCATTATCTCTACAAAAATGATCTTGTATGCTATTTTGCATTTATGTCTCACATATATACTCAAAAAAGATATATGTGCTGTAACCTCTAGTATATAAGCTCCTTGAGCATAGTCTGATTTAATTTTGTCTCTGTGGCTCAAGCACCAAGTACAATGTGTGACTCCTATATAGCCACACAGTATATACATCATTATATAAACAATATATGCACATAGTATAGAACCTGGGAGCACCCATCAACTCAAAAGTTGGATCCCCCAGGGATGACTACCCCCCCCAACTTCAAAGGGTTCTTTGAATTTGTTCCTCGACAACCATAGGTGTTTAATAAATGTCTGCTGAAGAGAATTCTACTTCTCAGGAAAAGGAGATCCCAATCACCTGAGCAGTTTTATCAGCAGCTCCCAATCATAGCTTTTGGAATTTGTAAAATATTTTACATACAGTGTTTCAAGAGACCCTCTCTACCATTTCCCTGGAAGGCAGGGACTATTATTATCCCCATTTTACAAATCAAAAAACAGAGGATTTTGGAGGTTAAATTAGTTTCTCAAAGATTCAAATCCAGGTCTTCCTTGCAGTCTCCACGTTCTTCATTCTATTTATTAAACCATACAGCCTCTAAATCACAATGGCAAGCCTCTAACCACCAGCCTTCTCTGTGACTTCACCAGAATTCTTCCGCTTCCTAAAAAGGAGAATGTGGCCACTAGCAAATACCCTCTCCTCGATTCAGCTCAGCAACTTTTTTGTCAATATCTTCTCCTACCCCATTGTTCTTAACAGTTCATTAAAATAAAACAAACACCATCACCTTATACCAGAAAAGTTGAGAACTAATACTCAGAAGGATTTCCTGATTCATAGTTATTTTATGAGATAATAATAAAGTAACCCCATTTAACCATGGGGATATTAGCTATAATATTCTCTGGCAATGGTATGTACTCTTACTACCCCCATTTTACAGGTAAAGAAACTGAAGTTAATGACTTGCCAGGGTTGTATACCTGGTAAAAGTCTAAGGTTGGATTCTAACTCGGCTCTTCCTGATACCAGGATCCAGTAGTCTATATTGAGCCACCTAGCTCCTGTCTGACCTAATCTATTCCATGGCATAATCTTCATTTTAAAAATGTGGCTGGAGAAGTAACACAGGACCACTAGCAATGGCATCATAATGGTCCAAGATACGATGAGACAGATCCCCATGTGTCTCCACCACAAATTTTATGGAAACCCCAGGTAGGAGCTAAATAAAGAGTGAAATAGGATGAAAGCAGGGGGATTATAAGATAAATACTCTGGTTTCTTCCCTCCAAGAACTGATATTCTCAAAAGTGGAGACAATACATCCTGCCATCTGGGGGAGGGGGTGGGGCGTAAGAGGTGAAAAATTGGAACAAGAGGTTTGGCAATTGTTAATGCTGTAAAGTTACCCATACATATAACCTGTAAATAAAAGTTTATTAAATTAAAAAAAAAATAAAATTGACATGGTATGGAATTTTTAGTAAAGCATCAATAAAATTCACATACTAAAAAAAAAGTGGGGACAATATAGAGAGGTTGGCTCGGCTATAGGGCAGGTGGCAAAAGCACCTTGACTTAGGAGTCAACAATGCAATAAGTGTAACAGCAAAGTATGTACTTATTAATTAATTAATGCATCTACCTTAAAGCCATTTCCATTGATCAAACTAAAGTCATTCAGCTATTTGACGTGCCAAGGATCTGGTGTGGGAACTTTTTTGTCTGAAAATCTGGATCTGAAATCAAACTCCTATATAGTCCTCACAAGGGGGACAGCTAAATCAGATGGTCTTTTTCTGTGTCATTCTCCCAGACATCCTCACAATTTATGACACTCCTCTTGGATTCCTTCTTCTCCAATGGATTCTCTGACATTGCTCTTTGCAGATTTTCTGTTTGAGAATTCCCCCTAAATCTCCTTTACTAGACCATCATCCATCTTAACACAAAAAAGCCTACTTCTTAAGGATCCAGTCCAGGATTTCCCTTCTCTCTCTACATTCTATCCTTTTGTGATCCCCATACCGACTCCAATCATTACTGTATTGCACCCTAATTTTTCACCAGACTCTGGCCATACAGTTTAAGTTCACATCTGGGTATCCCCACTAGATGACCTTTAGCAACAGAAACCCAACATATGCAAGTTTGAATTGCTTGTTTTTCTCGTCTTACGTTCCTCTTCAACCTCATTCCCCTATTTTGGTGGAAGAAGTTGCATCTTTCAGTTACTCAAGTTCCTAACCTAGCGCTTAATGTTGTTTCTTTTTTCTCATTCCCCTCTCCCCATATAATTAGTTTCAGAGCCTATTCACTCTATTTCTGAATCTAATATATCCACTGCCTTCTTTTTACTCACACAATCACCACTCTAGTTCATGTACTACTCATATCACCCAAATAATTCTATTGCCTCCTAATTGGTCATTTCAATTCTACTTGCTTCCCCTCCAAAACATTTTCCACATAACAGCCTAAATAAAGACAGTAATCTAACAACATCACTCTGATCTTGCATTTTCTGTAGCTCTGTACTTCCTCTTGGATAAAATATAAGTTCTTTAGTCTGGCATTTAAGGCTCTCAATAGTCTGAATCTACTAAAACTACTCATAATCTACCAACCTTTTCAGATTTATTTCACATTAATTCTCTCCAGTTATTCTATTCTGATTTAAGAGATCTGCTGCCCATTTCCTGAACTCAGGAGTCCATCCCTGGCAGTCACAGAACCATAGAATCTTTGGTTCTGTTGATCAAGTTGGGATCATCCCATCCAAACCACTCTTTCTATATATGAGGGTACAGTGGTAAGGAAGAATCAAGCAATGTCCCTATAGTTGTAAAAATAAGAAGGGGAGGCAGGATCGGGGCACACCATTCACCACTGCTATGGGCATAGAATGAATTTCATCATCTCCACTTTTCAAAAACTCTGAAGGATAGAAAGGAAAGATGAAAGCTCAGGAGGGATCCCTTTCTATGCAACCTTTCTTGTTCACCTTCAGGCAATTAAACAGTCCAGTGGCATCAGTTAGACCTGAGTTCAAATGGAACCTCAGAAATTTACAAGCTGTGGCTTATATTTTGGCAAGTATTTAATTTCTCTCTGACTCAGTTTCCTCATATGTAAAATGGGAATAATAGTAGCTTCTATTTCTCAGGATCACTGTAAGAATCAAATAAGATAATATTTATAAAGTGATTAGTACAGTTCTGGAACATAGAAGGTGCTTAATAAATGCAACATAGTCCCCCGCAGACTTATATACCTTAATGAGGCAAGATGTAGAATAAATGCAAAGAACATTAGTTGTAGAATCAGAAGACCTGGATTCAAAATCTATCTCTCCTATTTACTGCATGTGTGACCTTGGACATCTAACTTAACCTTCATAGACCTCAGTAACTTCATTTGTAAAAAAGAAGGAGTTGGACCTCCAAGGTTCATTCCAAATCTAAATTAATGACCCTGTGTGTTATTTACTTATCTGTATACAGTTCCATTCCCCCTTCCCTCACCCTACTATGATTCACGATCCTTAAGGACATGGATTATTTTCTTTTGTCTGCATCCTAAGGTCCTAGCACAGGGATCTGTCCATAATAGATGCTTAATTATGGGTTGTTGAATTGAACTGAAGATGGGCCTGTATCATGTTTTCATTATTTCCCTCTTAAAAGCTGGCATTAATCAGTTAATGCTGTTGTCAATTATTCTGCCTGTGTCCCCAGGTGACCAAAAAAATAGATAATGACTCCTCTGGCCATCTAGCCTTATTTGCATATGTTCTAATCTTCAAAGCATGACTTTTGAGGCTTTTAATCAATAGTTATTTGAGAAGGCTTGTCATTACTTCCTAATTGTCCAAATTCATTCTCTTCATTTTTTTCCCCTCTTATTAAAGACAGGTTTTTCAAATGAGTCAAGTAGATCAGTAATTTTGGACTTATTACAAACTTCCAGCTCTTTTCCCAATTACCAGAAAGACTATTTTCTTTCCCATTGTGGTATTTTCCTCCACCTTCTGAAGGTCTCCCAGCCCCATTTTCTAATGTTAGTTCACCAAGCTTTTTTAGATCCAGCCCAAAATATGCTGAGTATATGTTAACATTAGCCTGGGCACAAAACTATAGAAAATACAATTATAATAAGATATAAATGTTATGTATAATATTAATGAAATTATAAAGAACATAAAATATTTAAATAAAAATAACAATATAATACCCAGCAAGTTTATATAGTGTTCTAATATTTGTAAAATATTGTACAGTAAAGGTGCTGTAAAATATCTCAATTTTCAAAATGAGAAAGGAGGTGACTTGTATAGAGTCACATAGCTAATGATTACCTGGATTTAAACTTGGGTCTTCACTCCAAGTGCATCATTATGTCTGCTGCACTACCTAGTTACCGCTTTATTCATTACTCATGCCCTTTCTTGCCAGTGGATCCAACTGGCTCTGTGGGAGAAGGAAAGTCTGGTGATTTGTACAGCCCTTCTTCACTTAAATATACTTCATTTGCCTGGTCCTCTTTGAGAATGAAGGTCAAGAAACAACCACCATCCTCTGAAAATTATCTTCCAATATGGCTAGTTTTTAAGAATGAATGGTAATTAAAATCCATGATATTTATAGTCAAGGGCATGGATTCTTTTTTTCTTCTTTTTGAAATCTTGGTCCCAACTAGTGATTCCATTCCACTAGGAACTTACCAACCTGACAGTACAGATCTGAAAGTGCAATATATATGCTTATGGTTGTTACTGTTACTACACTGTATATTCTTAAAACATTGCTTGCAAAAGCTGAGAGATTAAGTGATTTGCTGATAGTTACACAGATAGTTACACAGAGTCAGGACTTGAACCTGTTTCTACCTGAACCCCCAGACATCCCTCTATCTAGCATGCTACACTTTCGCTCAATAGGTATGCTTTTCAAGGGAGATTTTGATCCTTCTCGATACAGTGAATTGAAAACAAAATCAATTTTAGTTATAATTTATCCTTACAAAAATTAGCCACATTGTGCTCCATTCCCCAGCTCTATTTTTTTTTTCCAAAGTCATAAACAACTTAAATATCCCTTTAATACTCTGATTATAGGTATCCTTCCCAAAAGCAATGAAGGCAATGAATATATTTATCATATTAAAATTCAAATCATGACCAAAGGATCCTATCGAAGTTGGAACAAAAATTTCTTAATCCCAGAGGATTTAACAGTTAACCTACAATTAACTCATTTTTACAATTAACCTACTATATATCCAATATACTTTTCCAAAGCCAAATTTGTGCTAGGAGTTCTAAAGATCCAGTTTTCCTTTAGTTCTTGTTGTTTAATGCTTTCACTGTTACTGTATCTTATTGCATTTTCTCTAATGCAATGAAGAAAAGGAAACCTGACGTAGTAAGTAAAGTGTTAGGCTTAGCTTCAGAAAAGTCTGTATTTATATACTATGCTTCTGACACTTCTTATCTCTGTGATCCCAGTCACCTTGTTGTGAGTCAGAAAATTTCTTAGGATTTATATATTAAATCACAGAATGTGCTTTGTCCGTATGTGTGTGTGTATGTGTGTGTGTGTGTGTGTGTGTGGAGATGGGCTGGAGTTGGGGGGAAGGGGTGGTTAAGTAGGTGGGAATGGGAGTAATTTAATTCTAAGAAAATCTGATATCATAAAAACAGGAAACATACACATATGTATATATTCATATTTCACTTATGTAATTGTTTGTCTTTATATAGGAGAGCTAGGTCATACAGCGGATAAAGTGTCAGACCTGGAGTCAAGAAGAATCATCTCCCTGGATTCAAATCTGGCCTTAGATACTATGTACCTGTGTCACCCTGGGCAAGTAACTTAGCTCTTTTGGCCTCAGTTTCCTCATCTATAATATAAGTTGGAGAAAAAAATGGCAAATCAGTATAGTAAAAATATACTTTGACCCCCAAAAAACCCAAACAGGGTTACAAAAAATTTGATATGACTAAAACAACTGAACAACAAAGTCCAAATAAAAATGATTCTTGGACAAGTCAGTATTATGCTATTACTCTTGTATATTTAATGTTCTTTAGACACTTATTGCACAGGAAGCTAAACAAACAAATAAATAAAAGTAATAAAAATATTATCACTAGATTTGCTCATACTTCCAGAGTATTTTCAACATTTAGGAAACACCTATCACATGTTATTTTGCACTCTCTCCCCCCTCACCCAATAAGCTATCGGCCATGATTACTGCACCAAACTTAATGTAAGGGAAAAAGCAACTCTGAGGTGACACATGAAAATGTAAGGCTTAACCTTCTGCCAAGAGCCAAGGAAATCAATGAACTTGAGTGATGAACTCTCATCAGCCTTCAGATTGAACTTCCTCATTTCTGCCATTTATAGAAAAGGAAGAACAGTGCAGGGAGATACACGGGGCATTGGGGAGGTCCATGGGCCAGCAGGGAAGGGAATATCAAATCAAGAAAGAAGGGAAGTGGGATAGAGAGGAGCACACAACGAATGGAAGATGAGCGGGGCACAAGGGCAAATTTCAAGAAATATATGGCTTTGCTTTCACACAATCAGTCTCTCCTTTTCTAACCTAGTTTTTCTCCTTCAAAAAATGATGCATTAAAGCACTGAAGTTCTCTGGAGATGTAGCATTAGATGATCAAGTCACAACAAATCCTTTCCAAGCACACCCATCTCAGGCAAGACCAAGGAAGAGAACTCATTCTGTCTTATAAAATGAGTCCTGGAACTTTCTTGTGTGAGCGATGTTTTAAATGCATGTGCCCAGAAACTGCCAACCAGTCAAGTTCTGCCCTTGAAAAGAAAGAGAACCAGTTTCTCGGAGGTGTGAAAAATGAAAGTTTCATCAGGGGAGTCCTGGAAGGAGAGTGAGTATGAGGAATCGCCAGAGAATTCTGTTGCTTTTTTTATTTTACTCTTCTTAGATCAGACAGACAGCTCCCTCAGTCAAGGAGAGACCAGCAATCTCAATCAGACATTAGACTGGAGGTCAGAAGGAGAGCTCCTGATTACTAAAATGGGATTTCCTTTACAAAACAAATTATGGGATATTTACTGGGGCCCTCTGAACTGTGATAGTGAATAATTAAAGCCACACTGTAAAGTACATTCTGCACTACTGGTTCCATTATTCATGCTGGGTTTTTGTTCGACTGGCTAATATCAAGTGTTCCACACTTCCCAGAGAGATGACCCTTGTCATCTGCCTGAATCAACAAAATCTGTCACTTTCCGTAAAGCCAACATGGGCCGCGTCTTGAGCGTAAACAATGCTGCCATTGTCCACTCACCATATTGGCACCGAGGTCCCTGAAACCCCACCGAACACTGGCACACCTGGGCTTCTCCATCTGGACACTGGCCTCCATTGAAGCAAGGGCCTGCTGAGCAGAGGGCTAAGGGGTCAGGGAAGAGACAAGGAAAAAGAAAACAGACAATCCTCAGTGTTCCCCTCTGCATTTCAGCCTATGTTCTGAGTCCCATATAAACAGCCCATCCCCCATGTCTTGTCCTCCTTCTCTATCTCCACCTCTTGAAATTCTTAACTCCATTCAACACTTCATCAAGGAACATCTTCTCCATCATCCCTATAGCTCTCCTTTCTTTATTCTCTGACTATTAACCATGCCCTTCTCACTTATTTACATTTTGTATATACATACACAAATAATATATATGTGTATCTATGTGTATATATACATACATTTCTATGTATATATAATCTATATGTATATGACATATATACATACATATCAATATACATGTATATCTATATACACATATGTATAAAATTATATATTAATGTACATATACACATACACAGACATATATACACACATATATACACATACATAAAATGTCTGTCTCCAACTTAAAGAAATGTGAACTCCTTGAGGGACTGTTTTGCCATTAGCCTTTTGAAAGTCCACATCCTAGCAAAGTGATTAGTATATAGTGCCTGCATAAGAAATGCTTTTTGAAATGAACTGAAATAAAGTACCTTGTGGATGAGAACATCACCAATAAAATTGAAAAATAAATCATTTGCCCAAATATTTGTTGGGAGCCCTCCCATTTAGGCAGGGGTTTTAAGCCATAAAACATGGTTTCTGCTGTCAAGGAGCTTACTCTAAGTAATATTTCCATTGCCACCCCTAGCTCCATGTCTCTAAGCTTTGCAAAACATTTCATACATGCATTTGGTGATTTCCTTTGGTCAGAATGGTAATTCTGGGGTGACAATACGCCTGGTGGCTCCTCCCCATGCTCTCGCCTTCCAAAGTTACACCACAATGATACAACATGGAAGCAGGCCACAATAGTTCCCTTTACGGACAGCTCTGCGCTGCTCCTATTAGCATGGACAGCCGAGAGCAACTTCACTAAGACATTTCAAGAGCGGAAAACCCAGTGGGCAGTGCAGCAGGACACCAGTGAAGTCTCCAAGGTAAAGGATGGCAGGCGAGATGAATAGCTGCGTTTCCAGGCTGCATTGATTGTGACACAGTGAAGCTTTTTTAGCAGCTCTGCTGTGAACCTCAACACAGAACGCTGGTATAGGAGGAGCTCAGCACAGGCCATTTTTCTCTGTGTGAGTGAAAGAAATAACCGGGCTAGCTCTGCTATTTGAGGGTTGCTGAAAATATTCAAAAGGTTCCAAAATCCCAGCACAAGAGGGTTCCTATTTTTTTTCCCAAAGTACCACATAAGCCCCTTAAGAAGTAAATGACCCTCCTGCTTCCTCAATTAACAAAGCCACGAAGAAGCTGAGAAACCTATTTAGATTTCCTATAGTGATTTCCCCATTGAACTGGATTCCAGATGACAAACCTGACGATAGGGGAAAGCAGCAAAGGAAAAAAGGGGGGGGGGAGATGGAAGTAGAGGTGTGCCCTGTCTGGCTTCAAATAAACTGCCTTTTAAATACCGAGATGGAGCATAATGCTTTCACAGCGCCCAACCCAGCATTAGATGCTCTTAACAAAAATGATCTCGGCTGTTTCTTTGTCCATCCTGCATGTGTTTTCTCTCCAGAGAGCTGCTCTCTGTCTGTGGGAATTCTAAAGGTACCTAAAACTTGGCAGGCATATGACTGAAGCCCTGAAGAGCCAAATCGGGGCTTTCTGCTTGTTCCTGGTGGTGTGGGATTAGATGGAAGCAATGCTATAGAATGGGTACAGATTGCCCCCCTCTGTCCTGCCCCAATCTCTCACTTATCTTCAATTTCTCCCTATCAGCTCCTTCTCCACTGCCTATAAACATGCTCGTATCTCCCCATTCCCCCAAACCTCCACTCAATCCTTTTATTTCCAACAACCATTATGTTTTATCTATTCTGTTCTTTGTCACTAAACTCCAAAAGGCTACCTACAATAGGTGTCTCCACTTTGTATCCTCTTACTCCCTGACCTCTTGTAGCCCAGTTTTGATCTTGCCCCCAAACTGCTCTTTCCAAAGTTAGTAATCATTTCTTAGTTAGAAAATCTAATGATTTAGTTAGAAAACGCAATCTCATTCTGTAGTCCCTAAAAGTTGATTCTGTGTCTCTGTCTGTCTCTCTTTTTCTGTCTCCATCTCTCTGTCTGTCTCTGTGTCTATCTGTCTGTCTGTCTCTATCTGTCTCTCTCTCAATTTTTGGAATTGTTTCTCACTCTTGAACTATTTCACTTGGTGATCTCATCAGCTCTTGTGGACTTAATTATTATCTCTATGCTGATGATTCTCAAATCCACCTATCCTGCCCTAACCTCTCTGCTGTCCTCCAATCCAGGTATTTCCTGCTACCCTTCAGACACATCTAGTAGATATATTAAATGTAATATGTCTAAACTGAACTCTCATTTCCCCCAAACTTACTTCTTCTGTATGACTGTCAAGGAAAGCACCATCATCCCAGTCTCTCAGAATCAACACCAGGTGTCATCCCTAACTGCTCACTACTTCTCATCCCCATATCTGATCTGTCGCCATGACTTGTTGGTACCTTTATCACTTAATGCTTGAAATATTGAAGTAGCCTCCTGGTACCACAGGTTTGTCTGTCTCGGTCTCTCTGCTCTCCAATCCCTCCTCCCTTCACCTTCTAGTGATTTTTCCTAAACCTTAGCTCCGACCACTTTACCTCCTGCTCATCAAATTCCAGTGGTTCCTATCACTTACAGACTCAAGAAAATCATGTTTTGACATTCAAAGACTTTCACTATGTAACCTCTCGCACACACCTTTCCAGTTTCCTTATACTTTTCCTTATTCTTCACCCTTACCCTCAAACCCAATATCTTTTTTTGATCCAAGCCCATTGGCTTCCTTGTCATTTCTCAATGAAGACACTCCATTTCTCAGCTCTGGGCTTTTTTCTAGCTGCTCCCATACTTGGAAGGCTCTTTCTCCTCAACTATAGAAGATGGCTTCAAGTCCCAACTAAAATTACATTTTCTTCAGAAAGCCTTTTGCCATCATATTAGTCCCAAGGGCTTCTTCTCTTTACTTCCTGCATAACCTGTGTAGAGTTTGTTTGTACATATTTATTTGCTTCTCGTCTCCCCCACTAGATAATGAACTTTGGAAGAACTTTGTCTTCAATCTCCTTTTTGTGTGTTTTCAGTATTTAGCACAGTTCCTGACCCATAGTAGGCACCTAATAGTTTATTGATTGACTTACCTTGCAGACATCCAGGTTCATCTTGACGCTGGCTCCAGCCAGGACAACACCTATAGATTGTCTGATGCCGTAGGCTGTATACCTGTCTGTAGACAGTGTAGTAGCCAGTCCTAGAAAACAGAGAAATAGGGATTAGGGAAACATGATCTTCTTTCCCCAGCTTTAAACATAGTGGCCATATTAAATTCACAAGGCTGGAGCCTGATCTTCTTGCTCTGTTCTAGCTCCAGCAGGTTTTCATCAGATATATATGAAAAAAGTTATCCTGACAAAAGAGTATGGATTTACTTCTCTATTTGATGCCCTGAAAATTAATTCACCCAGATCATAAAGTGGGCTCCTTGATTCTACTCTGTCCCAATCATTAGCAATGGGTAATGACCTTCCTTTTGAACTTCACTGAACAATTTGCTTGGCAATTCTCTAGTATGCCTGGAGATTGGAGGAACATCTGTTTGTGTCTTCTCTCCCACTAGATCATTGGTTTCACAAATGTCTTACTTAAAGCTTCTATCTCCCTTGGAGCACCAAACTAAAAGGTGGTCAGCAAACATTTATTAAACACTGTTTCAGATATTGTTTTTTGGCAAACAAAACTACCTGCTCTCAAAGAGCATACATTCCCCTGGGGGAGCCAATATATAAATAACAGGATATATGCAGAGTAGGTGGAAAGCCACATGAGAGGGAAAGGAAAGATAAGGAAAGGATAAGTCAGTTAATAAGGATTTGTTTAAGTGCCTGATTCTTCAGAACAGCTAAGGGACTAATCTAGAGTCATAGTTCCTAAATGGCAGAACCTAGATTTGAATTCAGATCCTCTGAATACATGTCCTGAGTTCTTTATACTACATCATGCTGCATATTCCCCCTAATTTATGCTATCATTAGTAACTTTAAGTCTTTGATTTGATGTTTTCCACTACTTCCATCTTACAACCTATTAACTCTATCAACCCACATTTAAAGACCAGTTATGTCCTAATTCCTCCATCACTATGCACAGCTTTAACACAGAATGTTTTTCTCCTTTATTCCTCCATCTCTCTCCCATCTGTTCCTCTTTCCATCTGCCTTTCTCTCCTTCTCTGCTCCTCTCTCCCTCTCCCTTTTTCTCCTCCTTTCTCCTTCTCCCCTTTCTCATTCAATCCCTTTCTTCTCTTTCTCTCTCTCTCTCTCTTGATTGTACTATTGCTCTCTTGTTATCTCTTCTCCTCTCTCCCTTTCCCTATCTCCCTCTTTCCTCCTCTTTCCCTCTCCCCCTTTCTCACTCATTCTCTCTCTTTTCTCCCCATTTCCCTCTCTCTCGCTCTCACTCTCTTCCCTTCTCACTCTTTCCCTCTCTCCCCCTCTTTCCCTCCCTCTCCCTCTTTCTTCCCCTCTCCTTCTCCCACTCCCTCTTCTCCTTTCTCCCTCTCTGACTTTGTCTCATCTTTTCTCCCCATTTCTCTCTCCCTCTCCCTCCCTCCCTCCTCTTTTCCTCTTCTCTCTCCCTCTCTTTCTCCCTCTTTCTTTCCCACTATTTGCCTCTCTTTTTCCTTCTCTCCTTTTCCCCTTCTCTCTTTGTCTAGCTCTTTCCCTCTTCCCCTTTCTCCTTCTCCCCCTCTCCCCCTTTCTCCTTCTCCCCCTCTCCCCCAATCTTTCCCTTTCTCTCTCTTCCTCCCCCCAACAATTTTTCTCTGAACAAGTGTTAATTTCATATACTAATTTTTGAGTTGCTCCAAGTCAAGAAATATTACACTCTCTAAATAATTTAGTCTGTGGGTCACCCACAGGGAAATAGAGAGGTGTGTGACGGGCATGAAGAGGCTCTGACATATTGCCAAGGACATCTGTGCAATTAATTGGCATTAAGGATACCATCAAAGAGACTGGGGGATGGGCCAATCACATAGCAAGAGCAAAGGATAATAAGCGCCAGACAGTTCATGCTCTCCCTTGGTGTAGAAGTGATGTCTAATGTGCTAGAGGAAGGCCTCCGACCTCGGGCTGACCCCCAGAGGTGCACTTCTAGGGATTTCAGATAGTAATGGCACAAGATGGGAGGGCACAAATGGGTCTGTGATCTGGGCCACTGAAGAAAATACTTCCGCTGATGAGGTCCCTAGCTATCTCAATATGCACCGGAGTAGCTAACCCCATACAGGGGAAGAAGCAGCCTCATGTAGATGATAGAGAGCTGTCCTCCAAAGTCCAAAAGACCCAAGTTTGAATAGTCCTCCCTCGATACATGCCAGCATGTATGACCCTGGGCAAAACTCTCCATGCTTCGCCAACACTCGAAGTCTATTAAGCCACAGAACAATCACCAATCTATCTTTCGAGAGCTAGTATCCCAGAGCAATAAATAATGTCTGTTCTAGAAAATAGAAAAAGTCACGCACTTCTTTGTAGTTCAATTAAGACCTCCTGATCTCAGTTAGATCATGAGTTCCTAGAAGTCAGGAACCATATTATGTTTTCTTTTTGTTTCACTCATTTCTTAGAATGGCACAGGGCACACAAGAAGTTTGTAGATCATTACAGAATGATTGAAGGAATGAGAACACAAATCTCTAGCTGACATATTGGAGTATACTTCCCTATCTCTGAAAAATCATTGTGGTTATGAACCTCTGTGATCTCAACCTCCTATCACTAGTAAACAGCCAACATGCTTAAAGGACTCCCAGACTTGCATATGAAATCCTTCCTAGAAGCAATCAAGAGAGAGGAGAGATCAGAGGCTCACCACACGAGTCCAGGGGCTTACCAACCTGCAAAGTAAGGGGCAATGGAAAGAACATCAAGTTCAGAATCAGGTGATTGGAGTTCAAGTCTCTTTTCTATCACAAGTGGCACAGATGGAGAGCTAGACTCAATCTTAAAAGTCATACCATCTAACGACCTCATTTTATAGATGAGGAAACAAGCCCAAAGAGGGCTCACCAAAGAGGGTGAGCCAAGATCTCAGAGATGATAAACAACAAAGTTGGATTTCCAATCCAAAACATTTTTCCTAATACAGTGTCTATGTGACTTTCTATTTAAATTAGATAAAATCTTTCTGGGTTTTACTTTCCTCCTGTTAAAAAACGAGGGCACTGAATTATTTTATTTTTAAGGTCCCTTCAAGCTATAAACCTAGGATCCAAAGATCATATTGACTCAAAAGCTAAGGAATGATCAAAGGTTGCATCCCTGAAAGCAACAATTAATTCAAACAATCTCCATGATAAAGAATAGCAGTGTCAAAGTATTTTCTGTTCGAATATTTGATTGCATCTTTCTTTATACGTTATCATTCTTGAATTTCCTACATAAAGATGGTAGAATGAATAGACATTTATTAAATGTTTACTATGTACCAGGCACTGTGCTAAATATGAAAACAGAAATGAAAAAGTGAGATACCCATCCTTGCCCTCAAGTAGTTTATGTTCTACAAAAGAAAGATAACACATATAGAGAAAAGTCATTCATGAAAGGATATTTTGGTTTGGCAAATGACAGAGATGCTGAGTGAAACCAAAGTTAAGTTGACTGACAAACCCTTTCTAAAAGGAATTACTGCCCTAATTTAACTAATGGGACTAGAGTGAGATGTGGAAAGCAACAGAATTAGGCCAGCTGGTGACCATGCTTTTCAAAAAGTCCCCAATTCATGTATGTGTGTGTGTGTGTGTGTGTGTGTGTGTGTGTGTGTATATATACATATATATATATATATATATATATATATATATATAAAATCACATACACATATATGATAGTATATCTAATTATGCCATACATATAATTTCTCTGATAAGTTCCAAGTTATATTTAGACAAACACTTGTTCCTCCTCAAGGAACTGAGGATTCTCCTCAATTGAAGTATCCCAAATTTACACATATCTGATTTGTTTATATAAAATTCTATGAAATGTTGGATCTCACAAATAAAAGAAGCCCTTGGATGCTTGGTAAGAGCTATTGTGAACCTTTTTTTCCAAACATCTTTCTGAAGTCTTTACTCCTTAAGAGGGTGGGATATCATTTTTCAAAGACAGAGAGTTTCTTGTATTTCTTCTTATGTGCCACAACCAAGTGAGAGCTAGAGGTTCTGTTAAAGTTCATGTCATTGCAGGCTTCATAGTGGTGCAAAAATATCAAGGGTGGGTTAGAAATTAATTGAAAGCTGTTGATTCCCTGAGGTTTCAAGTGGGTATCAACTTAGTACACTGACATGGCATTCCTTGTTTGTACTACCACCACCCCCTCCCAGTCTTCAAGCCTTAGTTAAAGGTTTTTCTACAAGTTATAAATGGTAGTTTTAAATCCCAAATTACCTAAGTTATTTGGGTTATTGGTGAGACAAATAACCTAAGTGTCACAGAAGCCTAAAGCAGTTAGCATATCCATGACCTATCCAAACTATCCAGCCATTATCATAACAGACAAATCCCAAGACTGAAGGTGACAAGATCTTCTGTATAATTATTCACAGAAGTATTTTACTAAGAAACACTTGAAATAATATACTCAAAAACTAGTGCCTATTCAGTAAAAAAAAAAAAAAAAAGATACCATAAAGGTGGGGAAATGATCCATTACCTTCTTACATACTCCATGCACCATCTTGGTCCAGTACAACCTTGCTTCCATAGCTTTACAGTCCGAGTGAAGGGCTGGACACAGGGCTGAGGAAGGCCAATCATACCCAGAATATCTTCCTCACACACATTGGGCCTTGGAGTAAAAAAAAAAGGAAATCAACACTAAGCTTATAAAACATACAACACAATTTCTCAAATACAAGAACATGTCGAGAGCAACCAATTCCATTGTTTCCTGTGTTGTAGAGAAAGACATAGGATTCTTTTTTTTCCCCCTGGATACTGCTAGATCATATTGATGACTCATACTAAGCTTGAAGTGTACTAAATCACCCATTTTTTTTCAGACGGAGTGTTAATTAACCTTCATTTCTCCTTTTTGAACCTACACAACTATCTTTTAAAAAAAAAAATTAGAGGGGGCAGCTAGGTGGCACAGTGGATAGAGCACTAGTTCTGAAGTCAAGAAGACCTGAGTTCAAATCTGGTCTCAGACACTTAGCACTCCCTAGCTTGTGTGATTCTGAGCAAGTCACTTAACCCCAATCACCTTAGCTTAAAAAAAAAAAGAAGAAGAAGAAAAAGAAGAACTACGACCTTATCATTTATCCCTTTCAAGTTTCACTTCCAGAAGGTTTTGCCAAGTGATCTAATCTGGCAAGACTTTTTGGAACCTGATATTGTCTCAAATATATTCACCACCTCTCCCAATTTGTGACATCTATAGATTTGATTAGTTTGCCATGCCTTTATGAAAGTTAATGATAAAAAATATTCAACAGTCCAAGGTCAAGTGCAAATGCCTAGGACACTGCACAGAAGACACATTTCCAAGCTGATATTGAATAATTAATGATTATACTTTGAGTCTGGTCACTTGACCAATGCTAAGTGATTCCAACTTGCATGAACACATAGACATCTTGCTCAAAAGAAGAGAAGAAGAATTATTGCCAAATGTTTTGCTCAGATCAAAATAAGTTCTAACTACAACATTCCCCTGATCTAACAATCTAGCAATTTCATCCCCCCAAAAAAAAGAAAAGAAAAGAAAAGGAAAGAAAAGAAAGAAGGTTATTTCAGAACAACCTGTTTCCTAGCGATGTTTTACTGATGCTGTCATTACTGCCTTTTTTTCTGGATGTTCACTAACCTCTTTAATAATACATCAATACCATAATGCAGAGTTTTATAAGGAATCAAAGGCAAATGCACTGGCCTATTGCTCACGGTCCTTTCCATGCTACATCATTATTAAGATAGTCTTTTGAATGTGGCTGCAGTAACTTTTTATATCACCTGTTTTCTTTTGTGACTGACAGCCTCACCATGTAATTTATCTTCTGACACACTTTCAATTATGGATCTCTTATTTTAACTGAACTCTTTTTAACATAATTCACATTCTTTATCTGTACATCATTGCAAAATTCAATTAAAAACAATCTCCTTAGCACCTATGTTTGAGGCATGATGCTAAGCACTGAGGATACAAAGGAAAAACCAAAATAATCCCTCTTCTCCAAGGGCTTAGAATTACTAAAAAAAGGAAGTACAACCAACCACTAGGAATTGGGAAAGGCCACCTGAGTTAAATTTTGACAAAAGATAAGGATTTTGAAAGGGAAAACTTAGGAGGAGATGCACTCTAGAAGCAGGAAATGACCTGTGTGGATTGACAGAAAAAAGAGATGGCACAGAACATGACAAATGCCTATTAATTCAGTTTGAACCAGAATTTCTGAAAATTTTACTTAAAGGCTTAAAATACAAGGCTAAAAAGGAAATTCCAATAGAAATAACTAAGAAACTCATCAAATACAGTATTGCCTATTAATACTTATGGAATTACAATTTTAAGTACTCTTTATAGAAATAAGACTTAAGAAAAGTAATGTTTTCAGCTCTGGTCCCTTAGTCATCATCCTGGGAAGCAAACCCTAAATTTCTAAATAAAACCTGGCAACTGTTCCTGCAAGTACTAAAGCCACAACTACTGAAGTCAAAACGTTCTTGCCACCAAAATCTTTGGAACTACTTAAAATGGTTGAACATCAAAACCTGATGTGATGTGATAAGTGGAAATGATATGTAAAAAGGGGGTGTTTCTTAATGACCATAAAAACTTTCCACGTGAAAAAATATTTGAAAACCTTCCTTATGTGTTGTTCTCCATCAGTAGAAGGTGAGCTCCTTGAGAATTGGGGTTACCTCATTTTTCTATTTGTATCCCTGGCATTTAGCACAGTGATTTGCACATAGCAAGTACTTAATGAAGACTTCATTCCTTTGTTCATCCATAGTGAAGAGCTTTAAATATAGATAATTTTATATTTGATTCTAGAGAAAATACAGAACCACTGGAGTTTAATGAGTAAGGAGGTGACGTTATTAGACTTTTGCATTAAGAAAATCACTCTGGCAGCTAGCTGAGCACAAAATGGATTGAGGTAAGCAAAGACCTGAAATATTGAGAACAATTATAGTTTTATTGTCCACGCAAAAGGTAACAAGGAGCTGAACTAGTATAATAGCTTGATCAATGGGCAGAAGGGAGTGCATATGAAGGATATTGTGAACAAAGTACAATGGGCAACAGACAGGATATGTGTGGGCTGAGTGAGAGTGAATATATGAGACTTAAACTCAGTTTCCAATAAATAAAAGGTCATACAACATGAACAAATAGCTTTTAGAATTCAGAATGTTTGATGAATCAATAACATATGAAAAAATGCTCCAAATCAGTAATAGTAAAAGAAGTACAAATGCAAATTTAACTCTGAAGTTTTACTTCCAACTTATCAAATTGGCAAGATCATAAAGGGAAGTGAAATGACCTGGTGATTAGAATATTAGACCTGGAATCAGGAAGACCTAAGTCCAAATCCTCTCTCATACACTTAACTAGTGGGGTTACCCTGGGCAAGTCATTTGGCTTCTGTTTGCCTCAGTTTTAACATATGTAAAAGGAATATAACTATATCATCTAACTTCCAGATTCCCAAGTTTGGGCAGTGTGTGTGTGTGTATGTGTGTGTGTGTGCAAGTATGTGTCTGAGAGAGAGACAGAGACAGAGACAGAGAGACAGAAATTCTATATATGTTTAGTCAATGTTAAAGACAATTTTTAAGAAGACAATCATGTTAATACCCTGATCTGAAAAACAATTTGGGATAATATGCATATAAGTTAATGCTAAATTGTTCGTACTCTTTGACCTAGTGACCCCATTACTGGGCAAACACCCCTAAGGAAATCAGAGACAGAAGGAAATGTTCCATATATGACAAAACATTCCTATCAGTTCTTTTTTCGGGAAGGGGAAAAAACTGGAAACACAGTGGGTGCCAATTAATTAGGGAATGGCTGGATAATTTGTGGTAGATGAGTTTCATGGAATATCATTATCATGAGAAGCATATGCCATATGAATCAGAGAGAGATGACAATTTGGATAAAGAACACGGCAAAAAAAGCAAAACCAAAAGAAAAAATATATCTACACATGTAGATACACAATATGCTGCATTATATATACAGGTATACATACATATGTGTTTATACCTAAACAAAAAAATTAAAAAGGAAGTTTTCATGAATCAATAGGTCAAAGATTTAAATCTCGAAGGGCCTCAGAGATTATAGAATCTAAGTTATTCCTTTGACAGGTGAAGAAAATGAAGCACAACAATATTAAGGGATTCAACTAGGGTCTTACAGCTAAACTGAGTCAGTATTTGAAGCCAGATCTCAACTCCAAGGCCAAATATTTATTTGTATATGTAAGTACAGATGTTTGTATGTATGTGAAAGTGCATACACATATACGTGTGTGTGTGTGTGTGTGTGTGTGTGTGTGTATATATATGTATGGATGTATACACATGCCATGCTACCTGAGTAATATGGCAGAGTTTGAATTGCAGAAATGATTCTCAAAGATTTTTAAGGCATATATTAATGTAACATATTTTTTTATATAGCTAAACTATAGAAGTCCTTTGAAGAAATACGTTTTATTGATGTTTTTAATTAAATTTTACGTCATTATAATGTTACACACTATTTTGCCTCCTTCCTCTCTTTCCAGAGAGTTATCTCATGTAACAAATAGTATCATTTTAAGAAAAAGAAAAAAATAAGTATACTGATCAATACATAAAATATATGAACATATATACAATGTATAACATTTGTAAAGCTCCCACTGCTCTGAATGGGTACAATGAGGATTATTTCTCATCTCTTTTTTTTGTTTTGAACCAAGCTTGTTCTTTGTAATTTTGAAATAATATTTTTTTCTGAAGATCCTTTTTGTTTATATTACTATACGATTGTATATATTATTTTATTGCCTCTGCTTAGTTTACTATGTAAAGTCCATGCAAATCTTTCCAGATTTCTCTGCATTCTATCACATTTGTCATTTCCTATTGCTTGGTAATATTCTATTACATTCATGTATAATTTCTTTAGCCATATCTCAAATTTTCAAATATTTTTTATCACTGGAAGAAGTACTAGAAATACCATGGTGTATACAGATACTTTTTTTTATCACTGATGTCCTTCATATATCAGTCTAATAATAGAATCTCTGGGTCAAAGAGAATGAATATTTTAGACACTTTATTTGCATAATTTCACATTGCTTTCTGAAATGGTTGTACTGATTTGTATCCCCAAAAAATGCACTCGTGTACCTCTCTTTCAACAATCTTCCATACATTGACTCTTCCCTTCTTTTGTCCTCTTTACTAACTTGCAAAGTAAGAGGTTTTAAAATTCACATTTCTTTTATTATTTGTGATCTGCGGCATTCTTTCTTATAATGAGATTGTGAAGGTCATTAATATGATGTATTTGTATTTTATCCTAGAGGCAATGGGAAGCCAGTAAAAGTTTTTAAGTCTAGAAATGATGTGTTTTAGGAAAGCTATTTTAGTAGCTTGGTGCAAAATAAATTGGAGAGGATCTAGAAGAGAAGTCAGCATGGATATGCCTTTCTATGAAGATATCAAGGCATAAGGAGAGAAAGCAGAGAAGAATGACATAATAATTTTCCTTGTAGTCTCTGTATTCCATTCTTAGAAAAATAATCCATTTCTGGAGAAACTCTAAAAAGCATTCTAGCAATCTAAAAAGAACTAGCAATTGATGAATAGCACTAACGATGGCTGTTGTTCAGTCACTTTTGACTCTTCTTGACTCCTTGGATCACAGCACATCAGTACTGTTTATGGGTTTTTCTTATTAAAGGTATGGAAGTGGTTTGCCATTTCTTTCTCTAGTGACTACTAGAGTGGTTTGCCATTTCCGTTTCCATTATCTATTAGAGTGGTTTGCCATTTCCGTTTCCAGTGACTACTAGAGTGGTTTGCCATTTCCGTTTCCACTATCTATTAGAGTGGTTTGCCATTTCCTTCTCCAGTGACCTTCTCCACTGGTGACAACAGATAGCACCAATACAAACACGGTAGGCATCAAAGGAATCACATTATTGTGATACTTCTAGATGGCTAGTTTCCAATCCTGATTTGGGGGAGTATACTTTTCTGGGTATTAGAGTAGAACATTCCTCTGATGCCATCTCAGGAAACCTTAATTGTACTTTTAGAATTCTAAGTACTCTCTTATGGAGCCAGATTTCACATACAATTTTTGTTGAGGCAGTTTTTGACTTCAGGGTAATTCCTACCCTACGAATACTCTCTGATGTCATATTACCTTTAATTCATAAGTCCGAGACACTAGATAGCAACAAAAATATTTTCTAATCTGTTTTATGAGTGTTTCAGGCCCATAAAAAAAACACTCAGTGAGATAGCATACTACTTTTCCTCTATTTAACTTTGAACCAACTGTCTTAGAAAAGAGAGTCAACTTTCTTCAGGTCAAAGTCAGCACAGATATTCTGCCCCTTTTAGGGGCTCTCCAAATTCTTCTTATTCATGTTATATGTGAAATGAGCCTCTAAAAAAATTTCCAATAAAGTAGGAGGATTGCCTGGTCCCACTTCTTTGCCCACAATGGAGTCTCTGATCCAGAAAGAAGATTATAGGATCATAAACCTAGAGAGACCTCAGAGATCATCTTATTTAACATCATCATTTTAAAGAGAAGGAAACTGACTGAAGCTCAGGAGGGTAATCAACTTTCCCATAATTATGTAAGGACTAAGTGGCAGAAGCTGAATGTGAACCCAGGTTCTCTTACTCTCAAGGCAGAGTTCTTAACTATATATATATATATATATATATACATATATATATATATATATATATATATATACACACACAGTATATACACCATGCTGCCTCTACTCAGTTCTGTACCATCACAAGGCAGTATGCCATATAGAGTCAGAATGAGTGGATTCTACTATTCAAAGAGATCATGGGATTTGGAACTGCAAAGGTCACACATAGATTTTTAAGCTGAAAGGGACCTTAGATATCCTGGAGAAATAAGAGAGATCTTTAACCTTACTCCTTCCCTCGATTTTAAAAATTAGGAATCTAAAGACTAAAAAAATGAGGCAGCTTATATTCTAAGTAACAGAGCAAGAATTCAAACTCAGCACTAGATAATAAATTAGAGGGAGAAGACCCGAGTTCAAATTACAGCTTTGGCAATGGCTACCTCTTTGATTTTTCTCTCCTCTGTGAAAATGAGACAGTCAGACTGGATGCCTCTGGAGTGTTTTTCATCTCTTTTTCATCTCCTAAATTCACTTTCCTCCCTGGGTCTCTTTTTAAAATTAAGTTATTTTTAATTTATGAAATAGAAAACAAAATACTCAATTTCTTCATCTGTATAATGACTACGTCAAAGGTGTCCAACTCAAAGACACTGGCCACACGTGACCCACTCAACTCCCATGGGGGTCCAAACCTGATTGAAATATAGTTGGAAAATGTTTAACAAAATAAACACAAATACAATAAAATGTCGATAATGTTAATTTGTGGTTTTCTAAGTCAATGGGGCAGTCCACAGAAGTTTGATACCACAAGGACCACACTGATTTCTGAGATCATTGTCTTCTAGATATCTGACTCTATAATAATTCTCAGTAATCTCCCCCTTCCTTTGTCCTCAAGTGTTTTATCTTTCTAACAAACAGGTAGAACTAGATGCCCTTTGAGGTCCCTTTCTAGGATGCCCAATTCAATATTCTTTCAGCATCACCTCCCAGGTGCCTCATAAACAATGTCATTCCTGGGATGAAGAACCCAGTGAGATCATTGGCAATTTGAAGCCTAGCGTAACAAATTTGAAGGTGGCCAATATGTCATTTCTTAAATAGAATCTAATATGACATATCCTAATGGACACACTAATTAAAATTAATAAAAAACTACCATATTGCCTCTGTGGCTGCTGGGCCCTCTTTCCCCAGGTGTGGATAATATTATGTTATAAGTACTTGTGAAAGTAACAGAGGACAGGTCCTAACTTTGCTGTTCCATAAACTGTCGATATGATATTCAGAAGTCGAACGCCTTCGGAGTGGTGCTAATTAACCTGAAGGACAAATGGAAGCGAGACAGAAAGCGAACTGAGAGGGAAGTCGAAAAGGCGATTCAACTGTTCCCCCGAGTTCATTACCGTCGGCCGCTGGCTTCCCTGCTTTTATGGACTCGGTCCTACCATAGTTGCAAATTAATTTTTTTCTGCTCCCTAAATGAATTACACGTAACCGTTTCCAAAAATGACTACAGACATGGAAGTCATTTTCGCTTAATAACTATCTATTAATCTCATATTTCTTGGTGTCACTTCAGAACGAAATGCAAAGGAAAATTATGCTAAACATTGCAAATTTATGGCAAACCCTAGCCCTTGATTTATATTATTATAGATGGTTTATCACCAGAAGCAATCTAAACAAAGCTCCATCAGATAGATGTTACAATTTGTATTTATTTCTCCCAGCACTAAATGGTTTTTCAATTTCAGGACTTATCATTAATTTCTTATAAATGCAAATCTTTATTTCTCGTTATAATCTATGATGATTTCTCTATGTCTTCAGAAGATTAGCTTTTACATAAAATATTCAAATAACAATTACAAATGATACTTTGTTTTCCCTGGGAAATCTATCCCTTATTATGCATCAACTATTTAAAAGCAATGAGAGGTTTCTATTGATCAGGGATGTAATGGGCTAATAATATACCACCCACTTTCTTCCTGAGCTCAAATCGCCTCTCCTAATCTGGCTTCAAATCACAAGAGAAAATGAGCCCGTCCATTTCATTTGTGAACTGATGTAAATGACTTAACTGCCTCCTGCTGTGGAAGAACACCCCAGGTGGTTCAACCATCTGGCTCTGTCTCTATCAGGAGCAAGCAGCACCTGCCTCATGGGGCTCTGATTCCCCCTGGATGCAAACACCTGGGACCCACCCCCTCCCCTGTCCCACACACATGTTGCTCACATACAGCAAGTAGTGGGGGAGAGGACATGAACCAGCCGCAAGTCAAAGCATGATGGCTCTGGGTAACTGTTTGTGTGTATCCAAATGCATCCACTTAGATATAATACATATATATATATATGATATTTGTACTATGTGAAACAGTTCTAGGTATATACCCACATCTATAAACATATATGTACATTTATACACATATTTACAAGTAGTTATGGTTTTAGATGGATTTTTATGTATGTGGGAATAAATAACATGTGTACGTATACAAATAACATATATACATGTACAATAAAATGGACGGGCTCATATTCTCAGGTGATTTGAGAACAGATTAGGAGAGGGGATTTGAGTTCAGGAATTTCTCTATGTATGCATGCATATATCTGATTAGATGACCCTTAGCATCTTTGTGCATTACCATGTGTTATATACATTATATATAACATGCTTATAAAAATTAGATTATATATCTATGTACATAGAGAGACTATATAGGGATGAGAGAGAGAAAGAGAGACAGGGAGAAAGAGACACACACAGAGAGAACATAGAGAAAGACAGAGAAAGAGACAGACAGAGAGATACACACACAGAGAGAGAGGACTCATTGCCAGGAGAACATGTGTTCTAATTCCTTTTTTCAACAGTAATGGTTGATTGCAATAAGCAAGAGTTCCTTAGTATTTGAATGAAACCCAACTGGGTTAATAGCAAACTGTCCCTTTGACTTGTAGGAACTTCCAGTGGGGAGAAGAAAGTAGGGACACTGCTAACTGATAGCAGCACCATCAACATGGCATCAAGCAACTATTACCCAATCCAAGTGTAATGCTGTCAGTGCTTTTTCTTCTCCAACTAAACACACACACACATACATACATACACACACACACACACACACACACACACAGTGACCTCCTCATTCCAAGGAAAAAGAGTCCACAGACATAGCTTTGAAGCAAAAAAGGACTTTCAACGCCCTATTTTATTGCTGAACAAATTGGCCCCCAGAAGGGTAAAATGACCTTTTCTAGAATCACACAGCCAGTGAGAGTCTGAGGTGGGATTCTAGCTTGGGTCTCCCCGACTCCAAGCTTGGCGTTCTTCCCTCTGTGCCATGACTTTCAAGCACTGAGGCCCCCATCCTAAGCCATCGACCGTGGCTCACAAGATTCCGTCATGACAGCTGTGAAATGCTGGGCTTTAGTTCACATCTGTCTCCATGCTAAGCTACATGCCCACAAATGCAGCCTACCATCAAGACCCCATTAGCAGCACACTCTGTCCCATCAGGGAGAATCTCAGTAAAAGCCTCAGTCATTCTCAGGAGAGCCTCTAAGCCTCCTTAAATAAACAATAAAATTGGCAACTCTGCATGTCATATTCCTGTGTTACCAGATTACAAATGAGAAAAAATGTTGAATTACGGGTAAAGCAAAATGTCAAAAGCACCATTCCATGTGAAAACAGTGGGAGAAAAAATGACAACACTGTGTTAACTCAGGTTTCCAAACCCAAGTGATGGCATGAGAGGCTCTGAGTAACGTGTCTGTCTCCTGTGGACTCAACACGAACATCAAGGAAAGCTAATGAGATACCTAAGTAAAAATAGTGCAGTCATTCAACAAGTATTCATTAAATACATACTGTCAGAGACCATAGCCCATTTGCCCTGGTAAGGTAAGCTAAATCTCACTCCCACACTGAAAAACAATAAAGTGGTCGAAACATGGAAGGTAACATGTCCCTTTTCTTTTTTCCTCCCCTAGCTCCCTGAAGGATCTTCTAGCAAAATGGAAACTCACAAAAAGCCCCCAAACAAAATGGAAGATGAGCTTTCCTTCTCATTCAGCACCAAACTCACAAACTTCCTTGTTGGGAAGACAACATGTCCCCTTCTTTTTCCTCCCCTAGCTCCCCTGTGTTTTCCTTAAAGTGTTTTGCTACTGACCATTCCCTCCCCCCAATATGCCCTCTCTTTTATCACCCTCCCCTCCTCATTTCCCATTCCCCCCTATTTTCCTGCAAGGTATGATAGATTTCTATGCCCCTATTGAGTATGCAAGTTATTTCCTATTTGAGCCAATTCTGATGAAAATAAAGATCACTCATTCTCTCTCTCCTTCCGGTTCCTCCCACTGTAAAAGCTTCTTATTGCCTCTTTTTTTATGGCAGATAATTTGCACCAATCCACTTCTCTCTGCCCCTTTCTCTCAATACATTCCTCTATCATCCCTTAATTTCATCATTTAAAATATATATATATATATATATATATATATATATATATATTATTCCTTCATATTCAACTTACACCCATACCCTCTGTCCATATACACTCCTAACTGCCATAATAATGAGAACATTTTAATGAGTTACAAGTATCATCCTCCCATGTAGGAATATAAACAGATAAACCTTAGTTAGTCCCTTATGATATCCCTTTTCTGATTACCTCCTTATGCTTCTTCTGAGTCCTGTATTCAAAAGTCAAATTTTCCATTCAGCTTTGGTCTTTTCATCATAAATGTTTGAAAATCCTGTTTCACTGAATGACCACCTTTTCTTCTGAAGGATTATACTGTTTCGCTGAATAGGTGATTCTTGTTTGCAATCCTAGCTCCATTGCTCTCCAGAATATCGTATTCCAAGTGCTCCGTTCCTTTAATATAGAAGCTGGTAAATCTTGTGTTATCCTGACTATGGCTCTACTATACTTGAATCGTTTCTTTCTGTATACTTGCAAAATCTTTTCCTTGACTTGGGAATCCTGGAATTTGGCTCTACTTTTCCTGAGAGTTTTCATTTTGGGATCTTTCAGGAGTTGATCCATGTATATTTTTAATGTCTATTTTACCCTCTGCTTCTGGAAATCAGGACAGTTTTCCTTGATAATTTCTTCAAAGATAATGTCCAGGCTCTTTTTTTTATCATGACTTTCAGGTAGACAAATAATTTTAAAATTATCTCTCCAGGATTTATTTTCCAGGTCAACTATTTTTCCAATAAGATATTTCACTTTTTTCTTTTTTTTTCCTTTTTTTTGGGTATTGCTTTACTGTATTCTTGATTTCTCCTAAAATCATCAACTTCTATTTGCTCATTTCTATTTTCTAAGGAATTATTTTCCTCAGTGAGCTTTTGTACCTTATTTCCCAATTGGCCAATTTTGCTTTTTAAGGTATTCTTCTTCTCATTAATGTTTTGCATTTCCTTTTGCACCTTTCATGTTTCCCCCTAATTCTCCTCTATCTCCCTTGATTTTCAAAGTCCTTTTTAAACTCTTCCATGGCCTGAGTCCAATTCTTACTTTTCTTGGAGGCTTTGGATGTAGGAGCTTTGACTTTGTTATCATCTTCTGAGCATGTGTTTTGATCTTTCTTGTCACAATAATAACTTTCAATGTCAAAAAACGCTTTTTTAAATTTTCTGCCCATATTCCTAGGTTATTACTAAGCTTTTAACTCTTTAGTGGGGCTCTATTTCCAGGGTGGAGGGTGCATTGTCCCTAGATTCAGGTGTTTTGTGCAGCTGTTTTCAGAAATTTTTCTAGGACTTTAACAACAAAGCATTCTTTTCTGCCCTGGAGATGTTAGAAGTATCCCCAACTCACTGTAGCTGTAAGATGTAGTGAGCTGGCCCAGGCTGGGACTCCACTAACTGGGGCTATGTGGGATTGCACACCAGACTCCCACCCTGTTGCCACAGACCTTCTCTACAGACCTTTTGAGTCTGCCTTAGTTTCTCTGGGCTGTGAGGTCCAGAAGCCTCCAGTACTGCTATTAATTCAGAGCTTCCACCTAGCTGATACTAAGGTCCAAGTCAGAGCTGGCAGTTTCCACAGACCTTTTCTACTGATCTTCCAGGTGCTCTTTGGTGTCTCTGAGCTGACAAGTCTAGAAACCACCAGTACTGCTGCTAATTTATAAGTGGGGTCAAGTCAGACCTAGGATTGGCTCCAGGGTTTCCCTGGTTCAGCCTGCACTGGGACTGCACACTGGTGCAACAGAAACTTTTCTGCTGAGCTTCTAAATTGTCTTCAGCTGGAAAATGTACTACTCTGGCTTTTGGTGTGTTCTGATGCTCTAAAATTTTAGTCATTATTTCAAGGAATTTGGAGCAGTTTGGGAGAGAGGTTAGGAAAGTTTCTGCCTTAACTCCGCCATCTTGGCTTTGCCTCTCCCTCTCCATATCTTTGTACAAGTTGTACTCCCGAACTAGAATGTACCACTTTCCTACTCTACATCATAGAATCCTTAGCTCCCTTCAAATGTACACATGATTTAGAAATAAAGATGATATCATAAACAAATTAGAGGAACAAGGAAGAAATTGCCCATCAGATGGATGAGGAGAAAAACTTATATGATGATAAAGATTATGAAGGCAATCAATTCCAAAAGACTAGGGAACTCTGATCAGCACACAATGATCCACCACAGTTGTAAAGAACTCAGGATGAAACAAGCTGGCTCCTTCCAGATGGAGGGCTGATGGACTTAGAGATCAAAGCATATTTTTTTGCATGGTTAAGAAGGAAGTTTGCTTTATTTGATTATGCACATTTGTAATTGGCTTTATTTTTCTTCCTTTTGAATAAGTGTGGGGTGGGGAGGAGAAAACAGTAGGAACCAAACTCAGCTGAAGTGTTATGTCCCACTTTAGGACTTGTCACCTCTTTTTTTCCTGAAATATCTATCTATTAAAGTGCTATTTAATCACTGTTGAACTGTTTTAAACTTCTCAAAGATAAAGACTATTTCATTTGTGTGTGTGTTTGTGTATCCTTATTGTCCAGCACCATGTCTTATACACAGTAGGCACTGGCTAGATTTAATGCAATGGGTAGATGCTGACTTATTCTATTTATTTGCCTCCTACTATCCGATTTCTAATAGCATGCTCGTGACTTAGGGCTCTGACTTCCATGCTCTCCTATAAAAGCACTACTTATTCTAATATAGCACTCATGTTGGAGAACTATAGAGTCAAGTTAAACTTAATTTCTCATTATCTGTGTAAAGGAGGATAGTGACTATTGTGATAGAGAGGATATTGGACCTGATATTAGAAAAACCTGAGTTTAAATCCTGATATATCCACTTTTTAGCTATGCAAACTTGGAAAATCACAGGATCAGTTCCTCTTCTATTAAATGGGAGTGGGGAGGGGGGTTTGGACCAAATATTCTTAGGTCCTTTCATAATTCAAAATTTATGGTCCTATGAAATACTCCTTTTATTTAACTACTTTTCAATCTAATTGAGGAATTTAGGTAAGTATGAAAAGGCTGTGTAATTTTCTCATCATTAGGGATTTCATGTAGGGAGATTCCCTCCATTAATACAAATTGCAACCCCTCTGGGACTTTGTAAGTAAGTCATAGGATATATATAGATATAGAATGAGAGAGGAGTTTAAGTGACATGCTTGTAGAAATTCAGAGTAAGGGGAACATCACTAAAAGTTGGAGTGAGGCTAAGAAGACTTTATGGTAATACTGGGTCTTAGAGGAAGATTAGGAGTTAGGTAGGTTTTATACCTTTTTCCCCTTACTAAAACCACTCAAATGAAATGATGGGGTAGGGTTGCTTGGTCACATCCATAACCATCTTGCACACCCAATTTATGAAAGGCTAGGGAATGGATCTCAGTCCAAATTCTTATCTCCTCCTTGCCAATTATTCACATTTTATGTGCTCAATAACTAATCTGTGTGCCTGTTAGCATGAAATTTTTGAATATGGCTCCATTGAGACAAGTCTTATTTTCATTTGCAGTAATTCTAATTATTTTAAAGTGGAGGTGAGTTTCCTGGGGGAATTCAGTTTATTTTTTTTCTCCTGTGCCTATAAGAAGTTCAAAATATATTAGCAATAATTAACAGACACTGTAAGATTGGAAATCTGACAAAAGATAAGTGCCTGGAAGCCACCTTCCATTCTTACTCCCTTCCTCAAAGCAGTTTCAGTATCTTCCCAAATGGGCCATTCTTCACTTGACTTATCTCTCGCTAGACTCAAATACTTTTTATGCCTTGGCACTTGATTTATAACTTCTGTTATACTATTTTTATGTGATGCCCTCATCTCCTATCTCCCTGTCTTTGTATCTCATGCCTAGTATGCTACTTCTCTCCTTACCTTGAACTCTTAGTTTCCCTGGCTTTCCTTAAGAGACAGCACAAAATTCATCTCTTCAAGAAGCCTTTCTCAATTCTCACTCTCAGCTGCTAGTACCTTCATTTCACAGATTGCTTCCATCTATTCTGTGCATATTTTATATGTTCCTGGTTATGTACACATTACCTCCCTTCCTCATTAAAAAGTAAGCTCCTTAAAAGATGGCACAGTTTTGCCTTTCTTTGTATCTAACGTGCCTAACATAGTGCTTGACTCAAAATAAGCTCCTAATAAATGCATATTGACTGATTTAGGCTCCAAACTTCAGTTCTCAAAGTATCAAGCAATAATGTACCCTACAGACTAAATTGAATAATTTAACAGTATTTATGAGTATCTACTGCATGCATATCATCTGCTAGTTGTGGAAGGAGATGCAATAATTTAATAAAGCAATCATAGTTTTATGGAGTTTATAGCATGGTAGGGGTTTGACATCAAAAAGATAATTCTAAGTGGACAGACTTATTGAACACATATTGTGTGAAATCTGGGTGGATAGGAGAGCAGATACTAAGTTCACTGCCAACAGGGAGTGGATCAGTTCAGCCTTAATTCAAATTAATTTGGATTTTGAAGAGTGATTAAGACTTATAAAGGTAAAGAAGGGAAGGGAGGGCAAACATTCAGCCCAAGACGTAACTTGAGGAAGGGTAGGAATGGAGGTGGGAAAAAATCACAATGTGTCGAAGGGACAAAATGACAATCTGAGAACTGGAGGAGAACTCCATGATCATCTAGATCAGGGCTTCATGAACCCAGGTCTCAATTTTTTTTTGGTTTAATATTTTGATAATTGAATGTCATTAGAATTGGTTTCCTTTTAAATATTTTTACAGTCAAAGGTTCTGATAAAGGCCTCATTTCCAAAATATATAGAGAATTAACTCTAATTTATAAAAAATCAAGCCATTCCCCAATTGAAAAATGGTCAAAGGATATGAACAGACAATTCTCAGATGAAGAAATCGAAACTATTTCTAGTCATATGGAAAGATGCTCCAAGTCATTATTAATCAGAGAAATGCAAATTAAGACAACTCTAAGATACCACTACACACCTGTCAGATTGGCTAAGATGACAGGAAAAAATAATGATGATTGTTGAAGGGGATGTGGGAAAACTGGGACATTGATTCATTGTTGGTGGAGTTGTGAACGAATCCAACCATTTTGGAGAGTAGTTTGGAACTATGCTCAAAAAGTTATCAAACTGTGCATACCCTTTGATCCAGCAGTGTTACTAGTGGGCTTATATCCCAAAGAGATTATAAAGAAGGGAAAGGGACCTGTATGTGCACGAATGTTTGTGGCAGCCCTTTTTGTAGTGGCTAGAAACTGGAAACTGAATGGATGTCCATCAGTTGGAGAATGGCTGAATAAATTGTGGTATATGAAAATTATGTAATATTACTGTTCTGTAAGAAATGACCAACAGGATGATTTCAGAAAGGCCTGGAGAGACTTACACGAACTGATGCTGAGTGAAATGAGCAGGACCAGGAGATCATTATATACTTCAACAACAATACTAGATGATGACCAGTTCTGATGGATCAGGCCATCCTCAGCAACGAGATCAACCAAATCATTTCTAATGGAGCAGTAATGAACTGAACTAGCTATACCCAGAAAAGAACTCTGGGAGATGACTAAAACCATTACATTGAATTCCTCAATCCCTATATTTATGCACACCTGCATTTTTGATTTCCTTCACAAGCTAATTGTACAATAATTCAGAGTCTGATTCTTTTTGTACAGCAAAATAATGTTTTGGTCATGTATACTTATTGTGTATCTAAGTTATATTTTAATATATTTAACATCTACTGGTCATCCTGCCATTTAGGGGGGGGGGGGGGTAAGAGGTGAAAAATTGGAACAAGAGGTTTGGCAATTGTTAATGCTGTAAAGTTACCCATGTATATATCCTGTAAATAAAAGGCTATTAAATTAAAAAAAAAAAAAAAGAATTGGTTTCCTTTTAATATGGCAGAAACTAGGCATTGGTTTATACCTAACACACTATATCAAGATAAGGTCAAATTGGTTTATGATTTAGACATAAAGAGTGATACTATAAGCAAATTAAAAGAACAAAGAATAGTTTATCTCTCAGATCTGTAAAGAAGAAAGGAATGTGCGGCCAAAGAAGAAAAACAGTACAGAATGCAAAATGGATAATTTTGATTATATTATGTTAAAAAGGTTTTGTGCAAACAAAACCAATGCAGACAAGATTTGAAGAAAAGCAAAAAAAAAAAAAATGGGAAAAAAAACTTTATATACAAGAGTTCTGTTGAAGACTTCATTTCTAAAATCTGTAGAGAATTGAGTCAAATTTATAAGAATTAAAGCCATTCTCCAATGGAAAAATGGTTAAAGGATATGAATAGCCAATTTTCAGATGAAGAAATTAAAATCATTTCTAGTTATATGAAAAAATTGCTCTAAATCACTATGTATCGGAAAAATGCAAAATAAGACAATTCTGAGGTATCACTACATACTTCTCAGATTGGCTATGATGACAGGAAAAGATAATGATGAATGTTGGAGGGGATGTGGGAAAACTGGGACACTAATGCATTGTTGGTGGAGCTGTGAACTGATCCAGCCTTCTGGAAAGCAACCTGGAACTATGCCCAAAGGGCTATTAAACTGTGCATACCATTTGATCACATAATATCTCTACTGGGCTTGTATCCCAAAGAGATCATAAAAAAGAGAAAAGATCCACCATGTACAAAAATGTTTATAGCAGCCCTTTTTGTAGTGGCAAGGAAGTAGAAACTGAGTGGATGCCTATCAGTTGGAGAATGGCTGAATAAGTTATGGTATATGAATGTTATGAAATATTATTTTCTTATGAGAAAAATTAGCAGGATGATTTCAAAAAGGCCTGGAGAGATTTATATGAACTTGTACTAAATGAAGTGAGTAGAACCAAGAGAAAGTTGTACACAGCAACTGCAAGATTATATGATTATTATATATATATATATATATATATATATATATATATAAAATTCTGGTGGACATGACTCTTTTCAGCACCTGAATCAGGTGATTCAGGTCAGTCCCAATGGACTTGTGTTGGAGAGAGCCATCTGTACCCAGAGAGACAACTGTGGGGACCGAGTGTGAATCACAACATAGCATTTTTATTGTTGCTGTTTACTTCCTTTTTGTTTTCTTTCTCTTTTTTCCTTTTGATTTGATTTTTCTTGTGCAGCATGATTGTGGAAATATGTATAGAAGAATTGTACATGTTTAACAAATATTAGATTACTTGCTACTTAAGGGAAGCAGTGGGAGGAAGGGAAGGAGAAAAAATGGAACACAAGATTTTGAAAGGGTGAATATTGAAAAATATCTATGCATATGTTTTGAGAGCTTTAAAAATATTTAAAAAATAAAAAGAATTGGTTTTCTTAATGTTTCTAAGCATATTATATCATGCATTTAAAAATTTAATTCTGAGAAGTGGACCAGAGTTTTCACCAAGCTGCCAAAAGACTATAGGACACAAGTTTAAGATCCCTTTCTCAAGGAAAATTCATATTCCATGAAGAATACTCTCACAACCTACATAGAAACAGGTCCTTCTGTCTTTGCTTTAAGACTCCTAATGAATAGAATCCAACCATCTACCTCCTAAAACAGTGCTTCCCATGTATGGGTAACTTTTGATTGCTAGGAATCAAAAGGTTTTTTCCTGTCAGCAAGTCTGAATCTGCTTTTCTGCAGCTTCCATGATTGCTCATGAATCTGCCCTCTGAAATCCTTCAATCAGCTGAGAGCCCTTCAGATACTTGAAACCAGCTTTCAGTGTAGTAGCAAGGTGAATTCCACAGTGATAAAGATGGAAGCTGCCAAAATGATTTTCATCTTCAGTGTTCTGATTATGACACTGTCCTACTCAATGAACTCTAGTGGTTCCCTAACATTTCAAGGATCAAATATAAACCACTGTTTGGCATTAAAAGTTCTTTACCACTTGACCCTTCCTATCCCTCCAGGCAGTCAGGTTGGTGGAACCAGGGGAAGAAAACTCAGCTTAATATTGAACATGCTGAGTTTGGGGTGCCAGTGAAATATCAAGAAGAAGGTGTCCCATAGACACTTTGAGATCTAAAGTAGGAGTAGGTCTAGAAGCAGGTTTAGTGTCTATTTGAGCTATCTGAATGATAGTCGTAGGCTACAGTATGGATGAAAATTGAATGGTCAAAAGAGAAAGTAAAATGAATTAAGAACAAAGGTTCAAAAATAGAATTTTGGAAAATGAGGACCTCAGAAAGTCAGGAAGAGACTTTCACCCAGGAAGAGGGTGAAGAGTCAACATAAGGGGAGTGACTTCTTAGAGAGATAAGCAAAATAAGAAAATGTGTAGTCCCTGAAGCCATAAGTGATCCCCTAAAGATGAAAATGTTTTGAGAATGAGACCAGAGATATACTGTGTCTAGTATCAGAATATACTGTGTTACCTGAATACAATTGCAGGCCATCAGGTGATGAATTGTTTTAGCCACAGCATCCGACACAGAGATGTTATAATCTATATTAATGTAGGACTCAATGATATACAGGTGTCTGTGACAGGATTTGAACTCAAATTTTCTTGACTCCACATCCAGAATTCTGCTATGGACAGGTGACCTAATAACTCTATGAGTATTCATTTCACCATATTTGAAATGGTAAATAACTTATCACCTACCACCTCAAAGGATTGTGGAGATGAAATGACATCATAATAGAAGGTGACCCTATACTATGATTAAATTTCCAAGTCACCAGCAGCCCAATTAGCAATCCTAAGTGGGGTAAAGAGAAGAAAATACCCAAACTTTAAGTCACAGGGAACTTGAATACTTTTGAATTCCCCTGCTCCACTCCTATCTCTGACCACTTGGGTTAAGGAATCCCAAATCTAATTCCTCCACTGAACACTCGTAGATTCCTTGAGTAATAAGAGGTGGTCTTGGGACTCGGAATCTCCATATGGACCCTCCATAGTTTCTAGAAGAATCCTTTTACTCCCAGAACTCAGTGGGACAATGTGGTTCACCATCAGTAAATGACACTGCCTCATGAGGCACTGGACAGAATACAATATAATGACAAGAGGTCAAAATTTCCCTGACAGTTCTGCTTCTGTGATTCAGAAACCCCAGTGTCCCTATGGCCAAACAATGGAATAACTAGAGTTTCATGTATTGGACTGCATTTACAGTGGTTCCATTCAATCAGGACTGAAGGAGTATCTCCCCATGCCTCACAAAGCCTATCTCTGAATGCTCCCCAAGTATCCAGGTGAATTCTACCTCCCTTCTTCTACAAGTTAGCTAAGCACTGCATATGTTATCGGTTCAGCATTTAAGACAACTTCTCAATAAACACATGGTAAATCAGACCTGAAATGCTGATCAAAAGTGTTTGATGCTTTCCCCATGCCAGTACATTTATCTGCTGTCCTTTGCACAATAAGAAAAGAAAGCCAAGAGACTGTCAGAGTTAATTAGAGTCATGCAGAAAGCTTCCCAGCCTGGTGCAATGTTTTTACTGCATTAAAGAAAAATGTACAATCATTTCACATATTCAGTTCTTAATTGTTCATAATATGATAATTAAAGTTGAGTTTCATATAAACATCAATTTGTCATTCATTGGGACTGACATCTTAGTAAAGGGATGAATCTGCTCGACCACTGACCCCCCAAAAGAGACTCTTTAAGAGTTTTATTTTTCTCCGGTCCAGCTCACTAATGGAGGTTAATTGTTGAAAAACAAAGTGTGATCTTATGATTTTATGAAAAAACTTCCTGGTCTATCTTTCAAGGCAAAATCCTGACCTTATTCCAATAAGGAATGGACCATTATCTGGCTGCCTCACCATCTCTAGGCAAACAGAAGGCTTCTTTTCCCTCCTTACACTTTGAAGTTGCCCTTTCAGCAGAGACCCTTTAACTACTATATTTGCGATTCAGATGATCAGATAATTAGATGTAAGATTAGATGCGCCAGAAGAGATGGCTGCCTCAATTAATCTTACAGTCGGCAGTGCTGTCTGCAAATCACCACTTGGTGCGTAACAGAAAATATCAAATTAAGTTTTCAGGAGCAGGGAAATTTCAAGACAGTATTCATTTTAATTCCATTTGATGCAAGAGTATAATTCACGCCCAGATACAGAATTAGTGTCATGCTTTTTTTTTTTCTCCCAAAATACCTTTAGTTCTTATTTTTTAATTTATAAAATAGAACCATGAAAGAGCTGGAAAAAGTGTTAAAGGGAAAAAGAAACCTTTACAAGGTTTCCATGGAATTCATACCATGTTCTTTTCTCTAAGTAAACCTGCTTAAAGTCTATTGTCATTCTGAATCAAGACTAAAAGACTGAATGTAGGGAGTAGCCTTCCAGCTGATGTTTGCCTAGATTGGCCAATATTCAACCAAAGCCAATTGTTTCTTATTGATGTGTCATTCATTGATGTCTCATTTTCTTTTTGAGAAACACTGTGGCAAAATAAAGTATTGGATTGAAGTCAGAAAGATATAAATTTAACTTTTTCCTTATAATGCTTTTCTTTCATTTCATGAGCATGTTAACAGTCAGTCAACAATCATTTATTAAATAGCTAATTTACATTCTATAAACTGTTCTATAAACAACCCAAAAAGCAAACAGCAGTCCCTGCTCTCAAGAAACTAATGGTCTAAAGGAGAAAAGAACATGCAAACAATTCTGTATAGTGTGTGTGTGTGTGTGTGTGTGTGTGTGTTTTACTGAATTAGAGCCCCAAACCATTTAGTCAGGGAGACTTGACTTCAAATCCAGACTCACACAATTACTAGCTATGTGACCCTAGGCAAGTCACTTATCCTGTTTGCCTCACTTTCCTCATCTGCAAAATGAGATGTAGAAGGAACTGGCAAAGCACTCCATTATCTTTTCCAAGAAAACCCCAAATGGGGTCATCAAAAGCCAAACATGAATGAAATAACTGAACAACACATATAAACAGTACAACTATTTACATATCTGTTTGTGCATGCATGTATGAGTAGAAATATATGTATATTTGTACTATATACATAGACACAAAGAATAAATTGAAAATAATAATCAGAGGGAAAGTACTAGTGTTCAGGAACATTGGAAAATTCCACAGAAGGTGGAATTTTATCTGGGACCTAAAGGAAGTCATGGAAAGCATAATTGTATACCAGGTAGTACATTAAATTCTTGGGATACATAGATAAAAAGAAAATAGTCCCCACCTTCAAAGAGGTTTCTCCACCCTGTTTGACTCTAGGTAAATAAGGTAACCCCTGGATTCTCAGTTTGTTCATCTGTAAAATGGATATAATAAGGGCACCTATCTGGGAAAGTTGTTGTCATAGTTATATTGGATAGAGTATTGAAATAGTTTTGTTAAACATAGGCAGTGATGATGATGATGATGATGATGATAAATTCTCATTTTGTAATCTCATATATGACAGTTTTCCTGAAGCACAAACAGCTTGCTAGACTGGAAATAGAAATGAGGCTTTTCCCTTCGGGAAAGTGCACTGGCCACTTTTACCTTTTGCTTTGCTAGTTTTACTTTCTTATGTCTTCTGCAAGATTAAACAGAAACTATTCCAACTTTCAATATATTAAGCGAATATAAGTATCCATTCCACATATTCACAGACAGAAATCTGACATATCCAAACTTTTAAAAAATGTAAACAGAAAACTACACATGTATAGACAAAGAAAGAACATCCAGAATTTAAAAATTAAAGAAAAACTAAAAACTACAAAATAGATGTGACCAAAGCATCTCAGACTTCATCCAAAAAGTACCTGTAAAGGGGAAAATACCGTCAAAAATTTGAGAAAATTAAAGGACAAGTAACAGGCTTTATTTTTATATGAGTTTTTAATTTTGTATATGGCTATAAAATATGATAAATCTAGATTATCCAGAAACAAAGAAATCTTTTAAAATGTAGCTCTAGTCCATAGCTCACTGATATGGAATCTGAGGGTTACATCATATGCTGAGACATGAACAGATCAAACAAACCTGAATACATTGAAAAACTAAATTATATTTAGAAGGTGATTTTTTTTAAATTAAGACGAAACTAATTTTAAAATGTATCTCATTCATTCATTCAACAAATATTTTTGAAATGCATGAACATTTTCAAAGAAAACTCCTGAAGATAATGTTTTAAAAATTCTATTACAAGAGGGAAATGGTCTTGGTCAGTAACTATTTAATAATCCTCTAATCTCAAAATGTGAGAGACCCCAAATCTGGAAATTTTGGGAAGGTAACCAAGGAGAACCAAATGATAAATTAGCCTCTATGCATGAACCTCAAAACAAAACACAGTGTAATACAAGAAATACAACGAACAGGACAATGTGTGCACATGCAATGGAAGGAACATCTTTTAATGGGTCGTTGGACTCTGAGACTTGGAATGTTCATTTTTGTTTATATATTCACATAGCAGGCTCATAATAAATCTCTGAGTTTAAGTGAATAGAAAATCATATCCTTTTAATAATGCAGTATTTTCTCACAGTCATCCTTTCTTCTTACCTGCCTTTGTTTTCTACGGTATATCTAATCAGTTATCAAGTTTTGTTAATAATACTTCCTCAATGTATCTACATCTATCCATATCACCTCACTACCACAATCCTAGCCCTACTTTAGAAATCAAGTTCAGGATGTCTGAGAGATGTAAGACCAAAAGAAGACAGAGGAAAAAGCACTATGATATGGTGATCTGAAGACAGATCATGAGTTCAAATAACCCCTTTTCTCACTAAGGATCTCTGTAACATTGAACAAGTCACCTTCGTTGAACTTAAATGTTCTCTCTACAAAATGACTAACTGACCCCTAGAATACCTTGTATCACTGAATATATAAGATAATCACTGAATTTGAGAGTTGGAAAGGATTTCAATGACCATCTAGTTCAACGTATCCACAAAAGGAATTCCCATTGAGACTTACCCTATAAATTGCTGTCGAAATTCTGCCTGAAAACTTTTAAGAAGGGGAAACTCATGACTTCTAATGGCAGGCCATTCTACTTTGGGAAAGTTCCAATTGTTTGAAATTGGGTTTTGTCATTGTTGTTGCTGTTACTGTTTTCTGATCTATGAGCAAGTAATTAGAATGAAAGAAACATACATTAGTCTCTATGTTCCATTGATATCCAAGAAATATCATAGTCACAACGAAGGCACCCAGCATTGAATGGACCTTCTGTGAAGGATTTCAAGGCAGAAATCACCAAGATCCCTGCAAGGTAATAATATGTGGAGAAGCTAGTCTGAATTACTGAAGTAAGTATCTTCATTGGTGAAAGTACAGATCCAGTAAGATATTCAAAAGCCATCAGCTCCTAGGCCAGTGTCTTGAACATAATAGACTATTAGTAAATACTTATTTAATTGACTTAAATTTTTAAAAATCTTTTTTCTGAGCTTCCCAAATTCTATTCAGAACAACACCATGCTCTTAACTATCCCAGGTTCAAATCTTGAGAATCAGCTCAGTTTCTTCCCTCCCCTTCAGCACCTATGTTCAAACAGGTTATTACTGGTTCTTACTGATTCTACTGGACCAGCCAATTAATACATGGATGGAGTGCCCAGCTTGGAGTCAGGGAAGACTCATCTTCCCAAGCTCAAGTCTGGCTCCAGACTCTTACTTCAATTCCTCAATTCCTCACCTATAAAATGAGCTAGAGAAAGAAATGACAAACCACTCCAGTATCTTTGCCAAGAAAACCCCCGTTGATATCATGAAGTGTCAGATATAATTGAAACAACAAATTTGCTATATTTCCATTAATCTCTGTTGAATGTACTGACCACAATGCAAATTTCCCTCTGATACAAACTATTGTATTATCCTTCTGGATGCTCTTCCTGCTTTTAGTCTTGCCCTTTGCCAATACTGCCTCCAGATACTGACCAATATGATCTTCTAAACACATTAATCTAAAAATATCCTTTCCTCATTTGCAAACCTTCCATGACTCCCCATTCACTCTCGGGTAAATTGCAAATTCCCTAACCTGACACTTAAAAGTCAGTTATAAAGAATAGTAATATTGATTCTATTAATGTTTCTCTAGGTTTTTAATTGCAAAAATAGGGACCGAGTACATTTAGACTCAGAGAAGTTGTATAAAAAGCTTAACTTTTTAAAGTTATACAACATCAATCATATACATATACCTATGTATAAGTTGTATTAAAAAAAGTTTGGACTCTAAACTGCTACATAAATTCTGGGTATTATTTATCCCAGAGATAATGACTTTTTTGTTCACCCTCATTCTTATTTCTTTTTAACAAATTACATTTCTTTCTTCTCTCTTTCAAGCAAGACTCTATAGCCTCCTCATTGTCATGTTTCCCATATTTTCATTCTCTTAGCCATCCCCCAACTAGTTTAATAGTGTTTCACCCTAGTGCTTTTGTAGAGTAGACAATTCTCTGCCTGCTACTTTCCCACAGACTTCTCTGGAGCATTTACTCCCTAAGTAAACTCCTCCATGATTTAACAGGCCTGCCACTTTATCAGCTCTATAGCAGATCAAAAGGCTAAATTCATACTATGGCTGTGCTGATACTTATGGAGCTGAAAGCTTTAGCTTCTCTGTAGAATTTTATTCCTCAGATGAGCTCGACTAGTGTTCAAGGTGTATATCACAGAATTTTAAGGGTGGGAAAGAGCAATGGCATCATCTTCAGCTGCATGGACTGCAGGCTTAAAATTTACCCAGTACAATTTATATCCAATACTCTCTATAACAGGATAATTTCAGAAAGGCCTGGAGAGACTTACATGAACTGATGCTGAGTGAAATGAGCAGGACCAGGAGATCATTATATACTTCAACAACAATACTATATGATGACCAGTTCTGATGGATCAGGCCATCCTCAGCAACGAGATCAACCAAATCATTTCTAATGGAGCAGTAATGAACTGAACTAGCTATGCCCATGATCAAGATGTGATCACACAATCTCTATGTGAAGATTTCTGACAAGGCATGCTGAAGACTTCCAATGGATTCTCATCCTCATATGGCATGACTTCAAGATTACTTGTTACTGGTTACTTTCTTCTAAGCATTCTCCAACTTATCATGTGATTTGCTCTATCAGTGGAGATGGTCACTCCACAGATGTGGGCATCCAGCCTCTGCTTATGTGTGGCAAGGAGCTCACTATCTCAGAATTCAATTCCATTCACCAATCATTTAAGATAAGATATTTAATTAGTGATTTTCATAAGACAATATCTAGCCTAGCACCTCACCCAGAGATGTTGCTCTAAAATGTTTGCCAAGTTGGACTGATAGTTAACTCCCATTTGGGGCTCATTATTAGACATCTTCATATTAATATCACCTCTGATTTGGGATCAAGTTTCACCCATTGATTCTAGATTGGCTCTCTAAAGTCAGATAGAAATTGTATTTTTCTTTCCTGGGGCAGTATGACTGGCATTTGAAGGTACCCATCATGTAATGCTTAATGTTTTCTACTTCACCTTCGTGACTTCCATTTCTACTGACCATTCTTCATATAATATGGTTTCAAGGCCCTTCATCTTCTTATCATCCTCTTCTGGGCACACTCTACTTTTTTGAAATCTCTCTTGAAGCAAGCTGTCTGAAGTACAAGGGGGTTCCAAATTATCCTATGCTAAATATAGTGGGAGACTGTGGCCAGTATAGACTCAGCATGAAACACACAGGAAAGAGCATGTGTGACTTTCCCCTCAGCAGATTACTGCCAAAAACTCAGAAGTCATTAGCAAAACCACATTATAGAGAAGGGAATAGGGTCCTGAGAAGTCATGGGACTTGCCCAGGGTCACATAGATATAAATGTCTTGGGTAGGATTTCAATACAGGACTTCCTCATTTCAGTTTCATTACAACTCAATATCTCTACTGGGGTTCTTGTGTCATGGACACATGCTCAAAAATGCATAAAATAAAATACATAGAATTACAAAGGATACCAATTATATTGAAATAACAGCATCATTTTTTTAAAAGAGTTAATTTAATTAACTAATAATTTAAAAAGAATAAATTTTATTTAATTAATTAGCCTATACCCCACCAACTTTCTGTTCTGGTTTATCCATCTCATTGAATAATTCTTGCTTTGTTTTCTCCCACTTTTTTTTTTTTTTTTCTGCATAGCAACACTTAGGCACATACCTGCAAAACATCTGGTGGAGGTAGACCCCACAATGGCCACTGTAACTAAACACAGTCCTCCAGACCAGTTCTTAATGTAGAATACAATGGAACTATTATCTGTCACAGTCATAATACTTATATAAAAATTGCTATACTTTATATTTTTATATATGTAACCTAAGATTCCATAGGAGTTGAGGTTTTTGGTAATCTTATCACATTTATATTAAAATTATAGTCAACACCCTTAGTTCATTGTCACATGTACTCTCATTATGTATTTTTGTGGTGTTGACTTTTAATGAAATATATAATTTTGCATTAATCCTTATTAATTTTCATCTTGTTAGTCTTAGCCCATTGTTCTAGCCTTTTGAGATATTTTTGAATCCTGATTCTGTCATTCAACATTTAACTATTCCTCCCAGCATTCTGTCATCAGAAAGTTTGATAGACATGCTCCTATGTCTTCATTTAAATCATTGATTTTAAAAATATATATTGAACAGCACTGAAGACAAAGCATAGAGAAAAATACTTAGATTGGAATCAGAAGACCTAATTTTTAAACTTGGCAAAGTTCATTTTTGTGTGATCACAAACAACTCATTTCATCTCTCTAGATCTCTGTAAAATTAAAAGACTGGACTAGATGCTCTTTAATCCCATTCAGTTGTAACATTCTGATTCTAGGCCAGTAGAGATCTTCTTCCAATAGGAGAATGATCTGCTCCCTGGATATGGAATTCAACCAGCTAAAACTCCTCTTCAATATCCTATCATACAGCCATGTCTCTACTTTTTCCACTAGGATCTTAGGAGAAAGTTTTCTTATCCATTTTGTTGAAGTCAAGGGATCTCATTCCTATAGAATTTCCATGACTGACTTGTTCAGTCAGCCCATCACAAAAGAAAAAGCGGATAATATGGCCTGACTTGTTCTTAATGACATTTCACAGGCTTTGCATGACCACCATTTCTCTAAGTATTCACAACTTGTTTTCATTATCTTATTCAATTGCAAGGTCAGGAATCAATGGACAGAATCAACCAACCCTCTTTTTAAAAATTTTTGATTGGGATATTTTCCTTTCTCCAGTCTTTCTGCCCCCTTCCAATTTTCTATAATTTTTCACTGTCTATGACATTATAATGGTATATAAAATTCTCCCTCTACTGAAGATTATTATTTTTTCTGAACTTGGAGAGTCCCCTTCAGCTGCTAGGATCCCCCTCATTATCTAATCACCTACTGTAAGACATAAATTCCCTTTTAAACGTATTAGTTCTACTTTACTGTTAGAAGAGCCATAACCTTTAGAGAGAAACCCTATTCTCTGGTCCCATCATAGACAAAACAAAAATAAATGATTTTTTTTTGGTAATGGCGTCATGCAGACTTTTTCAAGTGATAGACATACTGGGAATTGAGTTCTTAAAATTCTGAAAGGCATAGATTATCATTTGTTAATAATCTGGAAAATAGAAAAGCTACCTGAAAGAGAGAGTAGCCCATGGATAAGGAATTTTACATACACTATCAGATGTAATCAGTGTGCGTAATAATTTTGCTTTAATTGATTTTCTTTGTTAAAAAGTGAAGGCTCACTAGGATAGAAGCCACTTATCAAATACAGAAATAAGTAGGATATAAAAACAAAAGACAAAAAAAATTTAATTTTTAAATAATGTTTGAAGAAGACTGGTTTAGATCTAGGAAGGGCCTCAAAAGCCATCTATTTCCCAATGTTACAAATGATGAAACTGATGAGACAGTATAGCTAAAATCACACAGAGCAAGGATTCAAATCCAGTATCTGTTACATAAAGAGGGAAAAAAGAAGGGTTTTTGGAAGGAAGGAAGGAAGAGAGGAAGGGAACAAAGGAAGGATGGGAGAAAAGAAAGGAAGGGAGGGAGGGAAAAGTATATAAAATGAAAATTGTACATATATACTCCCTACCCTTTTCTAAAAGGAAGAAAAATAGAAATCCAATATTGACCAACGTAATATGTAGCTTGGTTAGCTTAAGCATTTGGCACTAATTACACATGAAAACATTAAAAAAAATTAATGCTATTCTGTAATTCTTAGGGAGAAATTTACTACTTTTCTTTATCCATTTTTATTACAGATCAATAGTTACTTTAATGTACCCCAATAATACTCTCATCCCCTACTATGCACACACACGCACACAAACACATACACACACAGAAAAGATGAAATATCTCTAGAGAATTATTTCCAACCTCTATCTTCACATCACTACTCTATCCAATCAATACAAAGTGATAAATTGCAGACCAGTGTATTAAGCCAAAATCCAACACAGCTATAGTTCAAGGTAGCATGTATATTATTTAACTGAGACCTTTGTGACAACTCCCTCCATTGTGGTTTCTGATAAATGTAGTAAATCACCAAATACCCACTGATCGATCATCTAAGTGCTCCGAATTGTCTGGAAACTTGATTGAGGAGCAAAGAAAAATAAGAACTATAATCAATGAAATTGGTAATTCCGGAGGGAAATCAGACTTTGATGTTTTAAGTATGTGGGTATTTAACACCGTTTCCAATCTATCATTTGTTGTCCCTGCAGGTAAATTTGTATTAACTTCAAGCCAAGTTTTCATTTTATAATGTTTTTTAAAGTAACTGCCATTTTTCATATTCATAGTGCCACTATTTTGCCTCACAGAGATTTATCTTCAAAGATTAAATGTGCTATTGAAATATTCGTCAAATGTGAATCTTGCAAGTATAGATCCTTTGGTATATGATGATAGGATTGGGTTTTCCTGGACTGAACTCGAAAGCTTTTACGAGATCATTCCTAAGAAATGAGAAGGCAAAAACAAAATAGAAAACATTACATCTCTATTTCTACTCCACTTCTTTTGGGGAAAGGGAGAATTATGAAAGTGTGATTTCTTCAACATTAGGAACTCCTAGTATTGGAACCCATTTGATAGATCCCGATAGGTAATACATCTACAACTAATAGAATTTAAGAGAATTTATAGAATTTAAGAATTGTCCTGGGCACTGAAAGGTTCAAAGTTCATTTGTACAAAGTCTAATGCCAAAAGCCAGACTCAAATATAAGCTATCCTGATTTTCTACTAGAATACCTTGCCTTTCATCAATAAAGAAATACATTAATTCATAATAATGATCCAATCAACCACCTAACAAGCATTTACAATGAACACTTACGTGCTATGTACAAACAATTAAAAAAAAAAAAAAAAAAAACACTGAAAGAAGTCTACTCTCAAGTATTGGGGCTAAATTATTCTCCAGCTTCCATAAAAAAATGGTGTTCTTAAATTTTCATAAAAATGTCTCTCTTGATCCTGAATAGAACACAAGAGAACAAGACATTTTATCAGCAGTTTGGGAGCGAAGAATGACTTTGGAATCAGGCATATTACTGCAATACTTGGGTGGTCCATCTGTTATCACTTGTTCCTACTGCATGACTGTCCCACCTTCTTTAATCTCCTTTACAAAGATTAAATAAGACATAGTCTCCACCCTCCTGCAGCTCAGAATCTGTAAAATCAGTTGTATCCATAACTGAGCAGAGAATTAATTCAGAGTGAAATCTTTGGAACAAACGACATCTCAAAATAAATAGAGTAAGTCAGTGACACTCATCAGTTAGTCAGTTAACAAGCATTTATTAAGCACCGCCCATGTTCCAGGTGATCTGTTAAGCAGAACTACAAAGGAAAGCAAATGGAAGTCTCTGATCACAAGAAGCTCACAGCTTAATGGGGAGAAAAAAATGACATCAGTTATGTACAAACAAGAGACATATAGGATAAATTGCAAATAATCATCAGAGAAGAAGCATTAGCATTAAACTACAGTGGAAAAATCTTGGATTTGGAGTCAAAGAACCTGGGTATAAATCTCTTCTCTGAGATGATATATGCGTGACCATGACTAAGTCAAGGACCTCAGTTTCCCCAATCTACAAAAGAAAACCTTTGGTCTTACATGATCTTTAAAGTCCATTTCAGCTTTAAAGCCAGAATCCTACATCTTGGGTCTGAATTCCATTTTTGCCACTTACTAGCTAGATGAGATGGATGAAGACAAAGGACCCAGTTGATTCTCTATAAAATGAAGGGCTTGGCTTCAGTGACCTGTGAGAGCTCTTGCAGCTCTGAATTCAATGATCCCACTTTCAGCTGAAAGAAAAGATTTGCAGCAGGGTTTTAAATTATCAGCGCTTTAAGTTTGATGTTTATTCCTGCCTTGGCAATCTTGCTGCTTCCAAATATACTTTCACATCATTTCCATGTTCCCTACTGCTAAATGTAAGGATCTATTATATTACACAATAAACAGCATCTCAAAAAGCCATAGACAAATCACATTTCTATAGCTCACATTTGATTTTGAGTATATTAGAAGAGTTGGCAATTAAACAAGAAAAGAACAGTGATTACTTTGGGGGTTTTTAAGAGATGAATTCTTTATGATACAAATAATTAGGCTCTGATTTGAGCATGGAATTTTTTAAGGAGATGCACTCCAACATCCATATTCCAAAATTCTGATTCCAAATTGGTCTTTACCCTTAAGGAAAAGAGTAGTGATGGGCAGTGCCAACTCTTGGATGGTACATTGAAGTTTGCTTCAGACTTAAAAATAATCTATAGACTTGTTTCTCTATAAATTCCATGAATACATGAGTCATACCAAGATGCAAACCCTTCTCATATTCATTTTTTAACTCTGGAAAACAAAATGAAACTATAAAATGTTATTCAAATGAAAAATGTCTAGCATGCCTTTTTAGCATCTTATGAGTAAACCCTTAAATAAAGCATTTGGGTATAGAAGGAAAAAAATTCACAGCATGAAAAATGTTCAATACGGAGTCATTTACTCAGCAAATATAGTAAAAAAAAAATTTAACTGGGAAATAAAAGCATAACAGAGAATACTGAATATTCTTAATGAAAGCAAGGATAGTGCTAACAGTATGTCAATTTTATCCAGAGTTTAGTTTTGGCACGTAACATGTGACATAAAAAGCAAAATGCTTTTAAGACATGGGGGATTCGGATATGAAGGAACATTAGTCATGTGATAGTGAAAAGCAAGAGATGGACAATCTGAGAACTATCTTGTGTTAATTTAAAAAAAAATTCAGGGGTTTGTGCTGGCAAATGTTTAACCATCTTATCTCCAAGGGGAGAAATAACTGTTTGCAGGAAACACACATGAGTTTAATTCTCATTATTAACATTTTTCCATCACTTTATTAAGTCTAGACAGTCAACAAAACAATGAAGCAAATTTTGATTTGTAATGCTTGCTAATTTCTGAGATGTAAATGACTGAACATTTAATAATCAGGTCTCATTAGCCAGGATGAAATTTCTCTAGAACAATCCTGGAGGGAAAAGAAAAAGAAAAAAAAAGGTCTCTAAGGTAAGAGAATCTTCTATATGTGGTTTCCCCAGAGGCATGGAGAATAATAACAGTGGGAGAAAGGTGGAAGAGATCAGAGCTTCAATTTAACCCCAAGGAAGTCCACTTAAAACACACAAGTCATTTAATATCAATTAAATGTCCTTTCAGTATTCCCCATGGAACTCTCTTAGATCTAGGTTACTCAGAATCTTCATCTAGAAAAATAAAAAGGTTCCACTACTTGAGCTCTAAGGCTCCTTCCTTCTTTCATTCTGTGATAATATGATTTTATGGCCTGAATTGGTAGAAGAACATTCCTTATGCTAGAATTCATTATACCAATGAAATCACAGGATGAGGGACTCTGCCCCTAATAATGAATGAGGAGAGAGGGAAGAAAGGCAGTCCTAGGTTGCAGAGATGGAAATACTTTGGGAATCAGAAAGGTGCCAGTCAAGATCTTCTCCTTTTACACACTGGTGATTCAGGGAGAGTCATTCTCTCTGTCACTTCTCCAAGATTATAAAGAGTAGGGCAAGTTCTGGTCCACAATGGTTGATAGAATTCCCTAGACCAGGTTTGAGAGAGAGAGACAGAGAGATACATACCCAGAGAGGGATGGAGAAAGAGAGAGAGACACAGAGAGAAGGAAGGAAGGAAGGAAGAGAAGGGAGGGAGGAAAGAAGGAAGAGAAAGAGGGAGAAAAAAAGGAAAGAAGGAGGGAAGAAGGCAGGAAGAAAGGGAGGGAGGAAGGAAGGAAGGGAGGGAGAGAAAGAGGGAGGGAGAGAGAGGGAAGGAGGGAGAGAGAGAAGGAGGGAGGGGAGAGGGAGAAAGTGAGGGAGGAAAGGAAGGAGGGAGGGAGAGAGAGGGAAGGAGAGATAGGAAGGAGGGAGGGAAGTAGGAAAGGGGGAAGGAAGGAAGGAAGGAAGGAAGGAGGGAAGGAAGGAAGGAAGGAAGGAAGGAGAGGGAGGAGAGTAGAAAAAGAAATACTGACTTAACTGTTTACAATAGTAATTGTTTAGATAGCTCTTTGAGGACCATGAAGAATGTGCTTTATATAATTTCATTTAATCTTACAACAGTCTTGCAAAGGATGGAACTGGTATTATTATTATACTCATTTTATGGATGAGGAATCTCTGGCTAAGATAATAATAATTTTTGTGTGTTTGTGTATGTGGTAATGTGTTTATAATTATCATTTCATTTGATCTTCATGACCACCCTGGGAGGTAGGTGCTTTAACTATCCACATTTTACAGATAAGAAAACTGAGGAAAATAGGGTTAAGGGCCTTGGCCAGGGTCACACACAGCTGGGAAGAGCTGGAGGCCAAAATTGACTCCAGGTACATTATTTTATCCACTGTGACATCTAGCTGCCCTGGTGTGATTAAGTAACTGGCTCTCCCAGGGTTCTGCAGTCAATAAATGTCTAGGTTTTGATTCCAAGTCTTCCTAACTCCAACTCTTCCTTTCTTCTAACCCTCTAGAAGTCACAGCTCCAAAAAGTGTTCTGTGTCTCTCAGGAAGAAAGAACAAATCCAGAATTAACTGAGTGGCAAGTGGGATTATGGGTTGGGGGGGTGACCTTTCTGAAGAAGGGAATCACACAATCCATATCCCCACAAATGAACATTTTAGATTACTCAGGAATTAGAGAAAGAGAGGATTCCAACCTCATCCCCTAGCACAAAATGTGTGTGTGTATGTGTGTGTCTACATATGCACACACACATACACCAATTTTATGGATATATATTTATATACACATATATTTATGTACATATATAAAAATGCATATTTTGTGGAGGACTGCCAGACTGAATAGCCTAGAATATACTAATTTACAATATTTGCTATTCCAGTTCATGTAACAACCAAAATTCAGCCCCTAGAGAGACACGTCAAATATTCTTTAACTAAAAACAGCATGCAGTGACCGCTTAAAAGAGTTATAGCTTACATTTAGAAGGCCACTTTACCATTCTCAAAGCCCTTATTATTTTGCATCCTTTGAAGCATTCTTGAGTGCTAGGCATAGGACAGAGTCATTCTCCTGCACCTGAGAGGGACTCAGAGAGACCTAGTTGCCTGGTCACGTCCCATGGAAGAGAAGAAAATTGAGGGCCTGGACTTCTGACCCTCTTAGCCTGATACTATTTGCCCCTCCTACTATAAAGGAAGGAAACATCAAATCACAACTTCTTATTATACTTGAGTCACTCAAACTTTTCATGGCCCCGTGGACCAACTGCTCACGGGGTTTTGTTGGCAAATTCACCGGAGTTGTTTGCCATTTTCTTTTTCAGTTTTAGGAAGACAGGGGTGACTTGCCTAAGGACTTGCCGAAGTGTCTCAGGTCACATTCTGGTCTTTCCAACTCCAGGCCTGGAGTTAGTTCTATCTACTGCCCCACCTAGCTGCCCCAAATTGTTGTTATTTTTTTTAATTAACTTTTTAAGTTTTAATTTAGCTATTTAATTTTATTTTTTAATTTTGACTTTAAAAACTGTTGAAAATAAATTATCAAAATTTTGCAGATTCCCAGAAAACAGACAAAAGAAATCAGTCTCTCATTTTAACAGATGAGAAAATTGAAGCCTAAAGAAAGGCAAATGACTTCTCCAAAAGCACACAGGCAAGAAGTGGTAGAGCCTGCAGAAAAACTCAGATCAGAGAAAGGCAACCAGCAAATCCCCTCTGTTTATAGCAGCCCAGAGAATTTAACAGATCTGCCCACAGTCACAGAGGAAGAAGGGGCAGAGCCTTGATTTGAAGTCAGAGCCCCTAATTCTAAACCCAGTGCCTCCTAAATAAAACCGTGTAGATGCTAATGAGATTTGAGTTCAAAAGAAAAAAAAAAAAAAATCAGAGCATGAAGTAGGTCTGTTCCCTTGCCTCCCTTGTGAGTTGGTTGGCGCGTGAGCTACCAGGAAGCCGCTTTCCTGCAGAGTCCTGTGATTGCCTATTGATTCCATCAGCTCCCTGGGCCCCATTCTCTTTTCTACATGAGAGTAGGTCAGCAGTGAATTTGCACCCTGCAATGGTTCTGCTCTTTTGGGTAGCATCCCTTGCTAACAAACAAGGTGTGCCACATTTCCACATCATCTTTCATTGATTCTCAAATCCAAAAGCAGCTGCAAATGGAGCTCAATTTCCTCAAGGTACCCTCTATTCCTGCTCAAATAATTACCTTGAGAATGTATTTTTCTTTTTTTTTTTTAAATGCATGTCAGACATGTTTTCCCCCCTCTGGGATAACTCCCATAAAAAATAGAATTGTCTCCTGATCACCAGGGTAATATCATCACAAACAGAGTATGAATGGATTTTTTTTCCTCCCAAGGTCTATAATGGTTCTGAACTAGCAATAAAAAAGAAATAGACTCAGTAAGCTACAAAATCAGCGTGCGAGGCTGCTGGCTTGTCATCCACACTTGGATCAGTCACTCAAATACTTCTACTTTCCACTTTATAAAACTGGGATTACCCTTCCTTACTGGGCTGAGCTGAGCACCTCTCAAATTCAAAGGACTGGGAAACATAATAAAACCTCTCTTCAGTTTCTGCTCTCATGGAACCAAACTTCCTTCCTGTCTAACTACTCCTCCACCATCTTTAACTCCTGAAGGCTTCCTTCCAGGCTTCCTCACTGACCCCCTACTTTCCTTCTAAGTGAAGCCTTCCTGTCTTCATCCCCCTAGTTATCCATCCCCAACCTTATTTAATACATGAAGCAACTGAGATACCAAGAGAATATGCAATTGGCCCAAGATCACATGGATAGTATCTGAGGCAGAATTTGAATTCTGGTCCTGTGAGTCTGAGGTCTTTCACTCTACTATCATCCCTACCTGTTTTATAGAGGAGGAAGGTGGGATAATTGTACACTATTTTCTTGATGATACCATATGGATTCATATCATTGGATACAATGTTATTGGTACTAAAATGATTAAACTCCAGGGACAAGGGAAAGCTTAATATGCTACAAGATTCACCATCAATGACCTTTAGACAATGAGTGTTATTTCAGAGATTTATTAACCAAATTTAACCCCCCAAAAAAGATGAGAAAATTCTCCTCCCTTACATTGTTTGCAAAAGTGGGAGACTGAGTGTGTAGCATGACATAGTATCAGACTAGATCGATGCTTTCATTAGTTTTATTCCAGTTCTTCCCCTCGTTCTGCTTTTTCATTCATTGTTTATAAGGGAGAAACATAAAGAGAAAAGAAAAAGATAAAATGTTTTTTAAATTTTTTAAATAGCTTTTTATTTTTGAAATACACACAAAGATAGTTTTCAACATTTACCCTTGAAAACCCTCGTTCCAAATTTTTCTTCTCCCTTTCTTCCCACCACCCTCCCCCAGACACAATAATCCAATATAAGTTAAACATGCACAATTTTTCTAAACACATAAAATAATCTTTAAAAGAAAAAATATCGAGCTTTCTAAAATAGATCGTCTTTAAATTTATTAGGACTGAATAAGTAGGATTTTTTCTTTTCTTTTCTTTTTTTCTTTTTTGCTTTGTTTTATATGTATTTTTTCCTTTCCTCCATTATTATAAGGATGTTTAGGTTCACTTGATCTGACTGACAGCTTTCTTGCCTGCAGCAAGCTCCCCTCCTAATTAGATATACTGAGAAAACACCTAACTGAGCTTTTTAGAATTATGTGAGAACTACAAGTAAGCAGGCACTGAATGAGGAAGACATGGAAGTTTTAGTTGATGGATTTTATAACTCTTTTCTGATGAAATGCCAAGGGGGGGGAAAGAGAGAAATCATCAGAGAGTCTGGAAATAAACTTCCATGTTACCTTGAGCATGCATATATTATAGATGAAGGATAGTGCCATAGAAAAAGGCTATCACTGAGGAGCCTAGAGGTCAAATCCAGGCTCTATCCCTTACCAGCTGTGTGTCTTTGGGCTAATCACTTGGTCTGCTTATCTGTTAGAAAGAGCACAGTAGATTTGAAGTTTCATATACAATCATATTTTTGTTGTACTATGTTAAAAAAAAATACTTGTTTTATCCCACACATTAAAAATAAAATGAAAAAGATAGGGCAGTTAGATGGTACAGTGGATAGAGCAGTGGGCCCACGGTGAAGATCTGAATTCAAATCTGGCCTTAGACACTTATTAGTTGTGTGACAAGGCAAATCACTTAACCCTGTATACATCAGTTTCTTCATCTGTAAAATGGCCTGGAAAAGGAAATGGCAAACCACTTCCAATTCCTCTGCCAAGCAAACTCCAAATTGTGTCACAAAGAGTTGGACGTGATTGAACAACAAACAACAAAAAATGAGAACAGTAATAATTGCAAAATTTATTGGTCCTTTAGAGATGTAGTGGAGAAAGTGCTTTCAGAATTTTCAGGCATTATATTACTATATTTCTGGGGTTATCACATCTAGATCTAATGCATTGGTTCAAAAACAATATAGAATCAACAAATTGTACTAATAGTTAAGAGACCATCAGCCTTTATTTGAGGGGATAAATGAAGCATGAAGGGCACTTGTGATGACATGGCCTTATCACTGACTCATGATTATGCTAACCTTCAATCATACCAGGTATCCTCTCCTTCCAATAAGTCACTTTAATTTATGCTTTCCTTGCATAATAGATATTGTGATGTAAAGCTAGAGGGCAACTCAGGAGTCATCTAGTCTAAGATCTTTATTTTGGAGATGGGGGGAAAAATGGCATAGTGAAGTACCTGAAGGATAAATCAAACAGAAGAAGCAGATTTGGGATTCAAGACCAGCCCCTTAGAATCCAAATCCATTGTCCTGTTCTATTCTGCAATGCTACATTTACTATGTCTCTTCAAAAAGATTTTGTTTTCCCAAGATTTCTGAAGTGATCCAATGTTTATCCCATTTTAATGGTCTTTGTGTGTGTTTGTTTGTTTCTTATCTAGAGACTGACTGTTTAGGTTGATTACCATCACTGAATCTTAGAATTCAAGCATCCAAGATTAACAAGCATCCTCCTCCCCCAGCATCCATCTCTACTCACATACTTCCAAGGATGGGAAACACAGCCCTTTCTGAGGAGCTTTATTCTGCTTTTGAACAGGTAAAGCTGTAAAGTGTTTTTCCTTATGGTCATTCCAAATCTGTTTCTCTGTGACCTCCATCCATTGTTCCAAACTCTGTCATCTGGAACCAGACCGAACAATCTAATTCGCCTTTGCCAGGATAACCTTCAAGCTAGCTGATTCTCTCCACCCAATATTTTCTTCTTTAGATTAAACGTTCCTGGTTTCTTTAACCTATCCTTGGATTTTTTTAAAATCAACTTCACCATGGATATTGCCTTATTCGTTTTAATTTGTCGGCATCCTTCTTCAAATGTGATACCCAGAGTTAAATATTGTCTTTCAGATATAGTTTTGCTAGAGGACAGTACAGTGGGATTCCTTCATTCTGGACACATTTCTCCATTTTTGAGCTAGATTCTTCTCTCTGCTTACATTTGGGGTGTCCCAGGAATTATAATGCAGTTTTAAACTCTTAAAGCTTATTAATATCCCTCCCCAAGGCTTTGTTATTGCTATGTTGACCTCAATAATTTCAGCACACTTTTAAGCTCTCTATCCTGAGACATATCCTGATCACTTTTTTCTTGATTTCAAATGAAACTGTATAGCCTTCTAAAAATTTCAACTTCAGTAAGACTTCTGGGACAACCTCCATACTTATTAACCTCTTACTCCATTGATTTCAATTCTAGTCTTTCCTAACTGATCATTTAAAGTTTAACTTGATTCAACAGGAATTAATTATTAACATGCCAGAGACTCAAAAAGAAGGAAGGAAATAGCTCCTTCCCCCGTGGAGTTTATATTCTACCGAATGAACAATGCTCACATCGAGAATTAGATACAAAGTGCATATAAAATAAACCCAGAGAATTTCACAAAACCTAAGTCCTGAGAATTGTGAGGATCAAAGAATACTTCCGTGTAGGGCATGGCTCTTCCATCATAAATGCCAAAGCAAGTTAGGGAGGTCCAAAGAGTAGGGAGAACCTAAGGAGCTTGAATATTCCATAGATGGGAACAGCCTGGAGGTGACATTGATACAAATGAAGTTTAGATGGCACAAAGGCCAGTTCAGTTATATGAGATAAATTTAATGACCCGAAACTCTATTTATCATTTGCTCAAAAGTCTTCTGTAACAATCTTTCCACAGAGAATTTTCTAAAATTCTCAGGTCCAACCTCTACTTTTGCTTTCTTTTCATGGCTTCCTCCAGAGAGGTTAGGAAGTTTCACTCGAAAGCAGGCAGAAGTGGCCAGGATATGTCACAAGATGAAGAGCTTAAAAGTGTGATGAAATTACTGAGGTCGTCATAGCAATAAGCAAAGCCCTGGGGAGGGTATTAATAATTGAGCATGTGGTCATGGAGATTCCCCTTACAAAAGAGAATATCATAGGCATGTTTAATATGAAATGTAACTACTGTGGCAGAGAGAGCTATGCCTTTCGGCTGAGTTTCCTTTGAAGCTATTACCTTGCAAGGTTAAACACGGGCACAGGCCTGTCACAACCAAGGCAATCTTAATCAAAAGTAGTGGAGAAATCTACTAGGCACTAGGGTTGTGAGCATAACATCAGGTGGCTAACAGCAGAAGGTGGTGAGGAGGAGGAGAAGAAAGAAAAAGGAAGAGAAGAAAAAAAGGAAGAGAGGAGGAGGAAGAAGAAAAAGAAGGAGGAAGAGGAAGAAAAAGGAGGAGGAAAAGGAAAAGGAGGAGGAAAAGGAAAAGGGAGGAGAAGGGAAAAAGGAGGAAGAGGAAAAAGGAGGAGAAAAGGAGAAGGAGGTGGAAGGAAGAAAAGAAGGAAGAAGAGGAAGTAAAAAAAAGGATAAAAAAGAGGAGAAGAAGGAAGAGGAGAAAGAAAGAAGAAAAGGAAGGAGGAAGAAAAGGAGTAAGAGGAAGAGGAAGAAGGAAAAAAAGACAAGGATAATGAGCCAGATAAAGAGTGAGCAGCTTCAAACCAAACCAGGATCACTCTGGGAAGGGTAATCCAGGCTATAGCAGAGGCAATCACCACATTTATGAATTTTAAAAGCCAGAAAGGACTGGAAAGAGCTTTCTAGTGTCATCAGTAGTCCCCTGCAAGAAGATAATCTTTTTTTTTTTTTAAGCTAGGCATAAGGTCAGCTAGCCCAGAAAATCCAAGATGGTAAAAGATGAAAAATTTTCTGCTCTTTGTCCCAAGATAGTATGTTGATTGCACCACCCAGCACAGAAAGTAAAATTGGCTTGAACAAAATAAGTTCTATTAAACTCAATTTTGCAATGTCACTACCACTAAATCAAGATAGCCAGCCTGCCGTCCAGGAAGCATTGGGACCTAGGAGAGCAGCAACAGCAGCAGCAGCAGCAGCAGGCTTTAACCTTCACCAATGTGGCACCTAGTTAAGCTTATCTATTCTATTTTCTTTCCTGGAAAATGGGGGTAATTTCTCTTGGGGAATTAACAGATAATAAAATCAAATTTCTGAGTAATATTTATGATATGTATGATGGACTGGAGAAGTGTTGAGTTCCTGAGAAAATGAACCCATTGATTTTTCTTTTTGGCTATACTTGTGATTATTTCCATACAGGAAACTATTTAAATATTCACCCCATCTATTCAGAACCCCAGCACTCCTGAGACAGTATTAAAGATCTAGAGCTTAAAGGGGTCCTGTACTATTTAGTCTAATTTCTTTAATTTACAACAGAGGAAACTGAGGCTCAGAAAGTTGGCATCTCTTGTCCTAGTTTCCCAAGGTAAAGAGGGGCAGAGATGGGATTTAAAAACCATCTCCTTCCATGGTAAGGTCAGGGATCTTTCCGCAATATGAGAGAGGGAGTTGCCAGGAGCACTGAGAGGTTCAAGGACTTGATGACAATCAAAGAGCCAATAAATGTCAGAGGTAGTAATAGAACCTGAGTCTCTCTGATGCTGAGCCCCGCCCTCTACCTAATGTGCCATGCTGAGTCTCATTTCATTCTTAACAAAGATTGAACACACACATGGGCATCCTCCCTTGAATTAAAGCAAATACATGAATATATGGACTTATTCAAAAGAAATTAGTGAGTGAAATGTTTTTTTTAAAAGCAGAATCGTCCTAATCTAATCAAATCTTTGTGAGAAGTTATTACGTCCTTACAATATTGTGCTCCATGTATGCATGAAAGACTTGGTTCTATTTACAAAGTTTCAATTTACACACAAATTGTAAAGAGAATATCTATTAAGAAAAGCAAGACAACCCTGGAAAGAAAATGAATCAACGCAGGAGAGCTAGCAAAAGGCAATTGGTATGATTATACAAGGACTGAAATGCAGTGGAATAGTAGTGATTTTGTAATAATAGAAGAAATCAGGCAAAACAGTGAGGATATCTTTCTATTGTTGATTTTCAAATGCCACAAAAGTCTACAATTGATTTCTGATCCCCGAAAGCTCCCTTTGGTGGGACGGAAATATTTTCTTGCTTATGTTGATCATTAATTTGCTCCCAATAACTAAATTCTGCTGATATTAGGTCAGTGGCATCATTTTTACATACAAAATATCACATACAATATTTATAATCACTCTTTTTGAGACATCAAAGAATTAGAAACTAAGAATAGCCATTAATTGAGGAATAGCTGAACAAGTTACAGCATGATTATGAAAGCAAATCTATTATGCATTTTTAAAAAACCTATGAAGGGGAGGATTTCAGAAAAATTTTGGAAGATTTGAGTAAACTGATGCAAAATGAAGCGAGTAAAACTAAGGAACAATTTATACAGTAATCACAATATTATAAAGGCAACCAGCTTTGAAAAACATGGGAACTTTGAGCAATAGATAAAACCAGCCATGGTTCCAGAAGATTCATGATGAAAAAATGCTATTCGCTGAGCTGATAGACTCAGAACACAGGCTGGAGCAGGTCTTCTTTCTTGGATTTGGCTAATGTTAGAAATTGGTTTGTACGTACTTATAAGGCCTTATTTTTTTGACTTCTAAATAGGTAGGAAAGGTGGATTTGGGAGAAATTTGGATCTGAAAAACAAATAAAAAAGTATAAACTTCAGTATATAATTTCCGAATTTCTATTGTGTAAAAAGCAGCTAAGTGGGACCATGTGAAAAAATCAGAACATAAAGCCTTTGTTAAATTAAAATTAGAGAACCCTAATGACAGTGCTTCTGAAAACAAAATTCCTCGGTAATACAATCTGTAAACAACTGTTCATAGAGAAAGAAAAAGAGATGACATCTTATGACCCCAAAATGGCTGTATAGGGAGCTCTCCAAATTTACACCAAATAAACTGAAAAAGGATAAAGAGTGAAATTCCAGGAAGCCTCAGGTTGAGTTAAAATGTGGCTCACTCCCATACCCATAATCAGACCAAGAAGAGGGATATGAAAGGGGAAGATATTCTTTGAGCGAATGGTATCAACTTACTGGATGATACAGAGAAAGTAAAACAACAAACTTGCCATATTGATATCTTTTTTTTCCCCTGTCACTATCATTTTCACATTAGGAAGGTAGGAATCAATATGTTTAAAAATGAGTTAGAATCAAAGATAGGTCCAGAGAAGTAACTTAGACTAGTTGTCTTGAGTACCACATGTAGAACCAGGAAATCAAGGTCTTAGCTCTGTGACTTGGGGCAAGTCACTACTTCTAAGCCTTCTTTTTTCCATCTGTAAGATGAGGAGAGCAATATTTGTAATATTTATCTCACAAAGTTATTATAGGACACAAAATGGCATACTGTATGTAAATCTTAAATAAGGCTTTATTATAAAATACGGTGATAATGATAACAATAAAAATGATAAAGTAAATCCAGTGTCCCTTAGTGCAATTTACTTGCACTAAAACTTTTGAGATGCCCTAATGGCATAAATAAATAACAATATAGAGTGTTAGATCTTACAGATGTGATCAGTGAAGTGCTATTGACAATCTTTGAAGAATCATATTAAGATGATAAGTTGAAAGGCTACTGGGGCACTGGAGATGGTCAAATATTGGAAGATTTTTAAAGAGATTCATAACTAGAAGGAACATTAGGAATCATTCAATTGGGGATCCTTAACCTGAGACTGGGGGATAGATTTCAGGGCACAAAGTGTCTGTGTATTTAGATGAAGAAAACATTACATCTTTAGTCTCAATAACTTCCAACTGAAATCTAGCATTTCTTTCAATTATTCATCAACTTTATTCTGCAAGAGAGTTCAAAAGCTTCAAAAGTCTTCCAAAGGGGGTCATGACATAAAAAGATTAAGCACTTCTACTGTGGTCTAAATTGATTATTTTCCAATGGAAGTCACTGCTACCTAGAAATTTTACGCAACATATTGGGGATTTAGACAATTTCTGCTACATGACCCGAGACCCATTTTCTCTAACTGTCAATCTATTATCCCTTTCTCTGGATGGAAGGCAGAGAGGAGGGGAAGTCTACAAGTATGACCCAAATACCAAGGCAAATCTTAGAATTACGAAGAGAAGGAAGAATGTTCAAACACTTAGAAAAGAAACACATAATTGCTGTAAAATAGTATCGGTTTATTAAAAACAATAAGCCATAGTACCACCCTCATTTCACTTAGTAGCTAGATGGCACAATTGATATCTCTCTGGGCCTGAAGATAAGAAAGTCTTTGTTCAGATCTGATCTTAAAACTTTACTTAACTGTGTGACTCTGGACAAATCTACCTCAGCTTCCTTAATTGTATAATGGACAAAGTAAGAGCATTTGCCTCCCAGCATTATTGTGAGGATCAGATTAGATAATATTGGGAACCTAAAAACTCTCTATTAAATGCTGTTGCTATGATTGTTATTATTATTTCATCTGTTTTTGATCATTTACTAAACTGATACTATGATTTATGCTACATACCTATATACATGGGCAGGGGTGGGAGATGGGGAGCCAAATAAGTGTTTACAGTTCACATATGGCATAACACTCCCAAATGTGGCTTGGCTGTAACTGGGGAAATATTTAACAAAATATAAATAAGTATAATAAAATATATATAATGCTACATTTTAAAAGTAAGTCTCTATATGGTCTATAGGGATCCTTATGTATGGTTTAGAGAACCCTGTTTCTATTTGAGCTTGATACCATTGCTTTGGGATACATTGAAAAACTTGAATTCTGAGTTGTTATTCCTGAGTAAATTATAATGATCCAAGTCTGTGATGCTGGAGAATAGTGACTTTTTGGAAACAGATTATTCTCTTCCTGTTTTAGATTAATCAGAAATTCCTAATCTGCCTCTTGGAGCTGTGAACTTTAAATCAATAAGACTTGTCTTTTATCTCATATCCAATACCCAAGTCTAAGCTGTTTCTCCTTAACCTGCTATGCTTTAGAATCTCTGGGAACTTTCAGACTTGCTTTGATAACAACAAGAAGTTATACAACTGAAAAAGAAAAAAAAAATTGAGGTAAAAATTAAGAGTAGGGGAAATTTGTCGATGACAATCAAGAAACATGTACAGGTTTATACAACCATCACTAGTCATTAGAAAAGGCTATTAACTCCCCAGCCCCAGGCCCTTCATAGGTACCACAGAAAGTGGCTTTAGCTGAGAAACAATTTACCTGGTAATAGGGTTTTTTTTTCTATAGAGGATTTATGGATGGTGGGGAATGCTGACATTTGTATTTCTGGGGCCAGACTTCTTCCTGTCATTGAAACTCACATATGATTAGTTTCCAAAGGAAGACAAGAGTTTACATGTACTACCCAATGACAGTATACCATTATAAAGATTCCCATTTCTAAGCTACGTTCTTTGATTGTTTCTAGCATGGCTAAAATCCCAATAAAATGCCACCTACTTATAGGACTGTTGAGGCCGATTGGAGTTGTACCTTCACTTTCTGGTATTTTTTTTTTCTTTTTCATATGGGGAATTCTGATGTAAAGGCAATCTGTGTTCATTTTTGCCATCCCAGTGCTCAGAGAGTTCAAAAGTTCAAAAGATAAGCAGAGGTTCTCAGCATGAATAAACCGTGAAATGCATTGGAAAATAAATTTTTGATGTCAGGACACATTCCCAGTTTATTCATGCTGAGAATGACTTCTTCTTGGTTGCACTTTGTGTGCTGGGCTGGTTTGAATTTGTCTAAACTCACCAACAAAGAGAAAAGTGATACCCTCCCGTGATTTGAGGGTCACTGTATCCTTTGGCTTGTGAACCAAATCCTTCAAAATAGATTACAAATCGGTATCATAACTCTGAAAAGAAGGCTACTGATTCTTCTGAGGAATGTATACTGCCTGGGACTTTAGGAAGGGAGAATACTTAAAAATATAGTTTTACCCAGAAAGAATTTACTCTGATAGGTAATAAAGTTATAGAGTGAAAATCCTTAACAGCACCCATCTCAGACTCATGAAATGATAAAGCTGGTTGGGACTTTCAAGAACGTTTATCAAACAAACATTCACTAACAGCCTCCTATGCACCAACCCCATGTTGGGCGCTAGAGATACAAAAACAAATAGGAGTATTTTACAAATAAGGAAACTTGAGGCCCATTCAAGAGAATCCATTTACTCAGAGTTATGTCAGAATCAGGAAAAGAACTCAGATCTTCTATCACTCTTAATGATTCCTTAAATGGAACTCTACATATTTGAGTGCTGTTTCTTTCTTCAAAAGAGAGGTAAAAGTATAAAATCTATGAAACTGTGGAATAAAAGGGTCAATGAATTTACTTTCCTTAGGAAGGAAAATAGCCAACACATTTCAATGGTGGGGAGCTGTGGAGAAATACATGTGTTAATTTATGGTAAGTAGCTTTGCAAATTTGTACAATCTTTTTGGAGGGTAATCTGAGAATACATAGTAAAAGTTATCCAAAAAAAGTTTACTCTCTTTAAAATCAGGGAATAGGATATTGAACCTGGAGTTAGAAAGATTTGGATTCAGATTCTACCTCAGACAGTTCCTAACTGTATGATCTTCAAACATATAATTTAACTTGTTGGTTCCTCAGTTTCCCCACATGTAAAATGACAAGTTGAGCTACACAGACTTTAAAACATCCTTTCCAGCTCTGAATCTATAATCCAATAATCTCACTATATCTGGAATATACTCTTAAATAAGTATTTTTACAAATAACTGTTTCTTTGAAGATGTTCATAACAACATTTTTTTTTTGGTAATTGGGGAAGGGTGAGAAAGCCAGCTTAACTACCGGGGAATTTTTAAGTGGCATATTAATAGAATAGAGCATTATGATGTAATTAAGATAGCATCAGCAGTTAAAGAATTGCACAGGATCTCAGAGGCTACCCAGTCCAACTCCTCAGTGAGAGGTGATGCAACTTAGAACCAGGGAAGAAAAATAACAACAGGGACAAAGCAGCAACAAGAAATGGAAGTGGGATTCAAATCCAGACCCTCTGACTTCCACAGTCACCTGCTTCTCTCCACTCTACCAAACTGTCTTTCTCCAAAATAACAGGGAGAAAAGAAGCAGAAGCAAAAGGCGCAGTATTCATTTCAATCTTATATGAGAAAAAATAAATAGCAAAAATCCTGATGGAGGGTGAATATAAATTTTGAATTCTCATTGGGATTAATTTTACTTATTTAATTGTCCAAAATTAAAAAGTAAAGTTATTTGATTGTATCAATGTTTAATATTACTTAACAAATCAGTAATAAAAGATTTTAATGAAATATAGCTACTACCTTTGGCCTGGCATCAGAAGACCTGAATTCAAATCCCAGCCTCAGATATTTAGTTATGTGACCCTCAGCAAATTATTTAACCTCCAGCTGCCTCGGTCTCCTAAACTGCAAAATGAGGATGAGAAGAACACTTTTCTCCTAAAGTTACTGTGAGGATCAAATTAAATATAATTTACAAAATGCATGGCACATAGTAGGAATTTAAATATGGGTTCATCTCCCCTTCCCTATGGGATAAAAAAAAAAAGAATTAGAAGAATTCAAAAAGAAATATGGAATGACAAGAACTGATATAGAACATATAGAATAAAACCAATATAACAAGATAAACAATGACTAAAACTATGTAAATAAAGTTATACAAAGAAGAAACAAAATACACACTCAGAAGTCAGTGTTAGATCATAATGCCAAATTTGAAGGACATCATTTTCCTTTTTTTTTTTTTTTTTAATTTCAGAAGGGAAAAAAAGTTCTTTGGGAACATTATTTATAAGGAAATTTGTTTGGCTGTAGTTAATGAATTTCAATTTTGTCAAAGCAAAATATATCAATGAATGAAAATAAATAAATATCTTTTAACAAGAAAAGAACAGAAAAAATTCAAAGTTGATAAGTCCTGAAGATGGCTGCTAGGCCATGAGTTGATAATCCAAATCACTTGTGTGTAGAAAACTGACTATATATAGTAAAAAAACTTGAGGCTACTCTTTACCAAGCCTGCTTTCATCACCATCACTATCAATGTTTCTGAAGTCTTGTTGGAAATTTTGTATTAAAATAAACCCTTAATGGATCTTTAGAGAACTTTAGACAATATAATTCTTGCCTTCAAGGAATTTACTTACTTTTTCCACTTTGTTCTTAAGATTTATAGCTTCTCACGCATTTTTCATAGTTTATTTTTAAGGTTATTTGCTTTTTTTCCTTTCCAAAATGAGGGGATTTAGCAAAATATCAACAATTTTATGTAATAGCCTCATAAAATAAATACTGGCAGTCTCTAACTTATGGATGCGCTATGTTCAGAAAGTTCAACTCTAAGCCAGTCTCTCAGAGCTTAGAATGGATTTTCTCAAACGAACATTATTAATAATTGGGTTTATTTCTCCAGGTCATCCAACAAAAGCCAACTTAAGCAACACAGAGTTGTACTGTGTTATAGTCTCCTGACTTAGGAGAAGAGCCCCATCTGGTACAAGGGGAGGAAGGGAAGACAGGATCGGTTTTCCTGAATTATTTTAAGCTAAGATATAGACCCGAGGGAAAATTTTAAAATAATAAGTATGCAAAAAATGTATACTTGCCAACTTCCCATCTTCCTTCTAGCCCCCCCCCCTCCATTCTAGGTTCTAATGCTTTGAGCCACCCAAAAGCCTTATGCTCCAAAGGTCTCTAACTTCCTCCCCCTCCTCCACACATCAAGGCTCTCGTTTCCTGAACAGAGAGGATCTTTAACTGTTTTATTTGTCAGGAGGAAAATAATTTGACTGAACTTATTCACATTAACATTTGAATGACTGATCACTCCTTCCTCTCCCAGGAGGCATGTCCATGTTTTAAAAGTGGGATGCTTAGTTTCCCAAATGAATAACTAATTGTTCAATTCCACAGCTTATGACAAAATGCATCACTAAACCATGTAAGTAGAGTGACAGGGAAAGACATTTTTTTCTATTTTTGGCAGGAGAGACCCCCTCCCCCCCATTGGCAGACCAGCTCTACCTAGGTATCTGCTCTGCATCATTTATTATCAGCTCTTTCTCCTCTTCTCCTGAAGCCATGCAAAAAGGTCCACCCTCAATGCTTAGAAGAAATAACAGTTCTGCCCTTGGAAAAAAAGGAGCAGAAAGACAGTCGCAGGCGAAAGGACCAGAGAAAAAGCTTATAGTCTGCTTAAAAACAAGTCAAGTCATATTGAGGTCAGGCCACTTATATTTGCAAGGTTACACATTCCCAGGCTGGTCTTCTGGTCCCTAGAACTGCATTTCTGTACTATAATATCAAAGTCCATTGCTTAAAGGCCAACAATTACCAAAAGCGTCACCAGTCTTTCATTGAAATGACCTGAAACTTATCCTCTTTTAATTACCTGCCTTTAATAACCATCTATAGGAAACTTCCAAAGAAAAAAATCTGTTTCATGTGCCATCAATTGTTTTCAGACTTAAATTCTAGAGAAGAGTTCTTTGTCCCCCTTGCCCTGACTTGATTATTAAAAATAACTAATATCTGCAGAGGGATTTCAAGATTCCAAAGCACTGTTCATACATTAGCTCATAAAAATCCTGTAAGTAAATTTCTATTTGTCCTACATCTCTATTTTATACAGGTGCTTAAATAACTAGTTTAGGGTCACATATATACTAAGTGCTAAAGGAAGTAAGGTTTTGAACCAAGTTTTTTTCTAACTCCAAGGAAAGCTCATTACTTTTGACCTTTGTTGACTCTTAAAAACTCTTCCTTCCAGGAAAATGCTTCATTTAGGGAGAACTGTGACAGGGCCCAGAACACAGATTTGCCACCAGAATTAAATACCACCATGCATTGAAAACCTAGTCTTAATTTGCTTGGATGAGTTGAAGCACATTCAAAAATGTGCTCAGCACAAACCCAGTTAGCTACATGAAACTTTTACTATTATTAATGATCTATAAGTGTGCCAGTCAGTGAGATGATGCGTTCTCATTAGTGGTCTTCACCTCATTAACAGTCCTTCTCTCACTGATAATGGACCTCAGAGGTCAATAAAAAAAAATAACTCGGACAGGATTCATTTTAATTTAAAAGACAGACAGATGCTTGGAAGTCAAATGGTATATACTCAGTTGCTTTCTTTATCCTTCTTGCAAAAGAAAAGAGCAGGAACAGTAAGTAGCAGAGACTACAGGAGACAAAATCCCAACCCAGTCCTTGATGAATATCTACACTAGGTTCTGAGAAATGTTATGGGAAGGTGAGATGGATGCTTAACATTGTTTCTTATTCTAGCAGTCCCTCTAAGTGTCAGAAAAAAAAAAAAAAAACAGTAGCTCGATTAACCACCCTGTTGGGTCTCAGATTTTAGTCCCTCATCCCCTTACTCGCTTAATAATGAGCTACAGGTACAGAGTCCTCCTATCTTCAAATCCTACCGAGGCATTATTTCTGCCAAGTCTCTTCAAAAAAGCCATGTCATCCCTCCAGCCCTTTCAGAAACAGTGCTGACGCTGAAACTTCAGGAAACACAGGTTAAGTCCGGGATAAAGAGACGAGGGCAATGCTGCAGCCTCCTCTCAGTTCCCCAGCCTGCATCCTTTGTTAACAAACCCTCTGACAATTCTGACTCAGAGCCCGTATTTATCTTGGGGAGGAATGAATAAGTGAATCCTGACTCAGCTCCAATCGCAGCACCTGCCAAGGTAACGGGCCCATTCCCCAGCACCTTGCCGCTGCCTTTTACAAGCAGGTAGTTGAGAAGTGAAAGCTCATTCATGCCGAGGGTGTATAGAGGGAGACATGTTTTCTGAGATAAACGGAGAAAAAATCTAAAGCAACGGTCTCCACAAAATGAACAAGACAAGCCTTATCAATTGCAGAGGAGTTACACATACAGAAATTCTTTCCTGCCCATCTCAGGGGAATATGTATTTACAAACTATTCTAGGAGAAAGTTGTTTGGAGATGCCGCCGGCATCCTGCCCGTGTCTGGAGAGATTGATCATGGGTGACAATTGCAGTAACCAGGTAACAAATGGAATCTCTCATGAGAGGGATGAAATATGGAAATGTAAAGTCAACTAGGAGGGGGACAAATCCTTTCTTTAAAAAGCTCAGAGAATGAGTAAGTCATATTCATATTCATATTCTCTCACTCTTCTCTCTTCTTTCTTCTCTCTCTGTGTTTTCCTCTCTTTCTCTCTCTCTCTCTCTCTCTCTCTCTCTCTCTCTCTCTCTCTCTCTCTCCACACACACACACACACACACACACACACACCCTCAGTTCAGAAAAACAGCATTTCAGAAAACTACTACTAGCAGTTACTTAAATAATCACAGTTCGGACTGACAAAGTCCTAGAGAAGAAACAACATCGCTTACATCGTCAAGACTCCAGAAAAGCCAAGTAGCCAAATTTCCTACCTACCCTTTACTCTGAGAATTGTTGTCTTCAAGTTATGGGACACACACACACACACACACACACACACACACACACACACACCTTCTGTGCCGATACATAAGACCTAGTCATTTAGTGATACTTCCACTCCCCATTAGCTTCCAGCTCCACTTGACACATCCTGACCTGGAATTAATATGTTGCCAGATTCATCACTTCTTCTCAGGAAATGAGACCTCTTCCATTTCTAGGCTGCTGCATTTTACCGGGCAGCCTCCCCCCGGCTGAGCTGTGTCCCCTACATTGTCACGCAGTGCCTGAGAAGTGCGACGTTTCCCTGCCGTGCCCTGGGTGCTTCGCTCCTGCTGGGCTTGTCCGGGACAGCCTCGGACAAGCCCGGCCCGCCAGGCCCCCCTCCCCAACCCAGCGAACCTGTGGCATCCCGCCTGCCTCCGCTCTCCGGAGGCTCGGAGATCTCTCCCCTTTCCGAAGCCGCCTCTTCACAGATGAAAACTTGCTCTTGGAGATTAAAGAAAGGAACCCGCTCACTTCCGGGGCTGGGGGGAAAGTCAAGGGGTTCACCGCCCGGAGGGGGACAGACAAAGCCGGGTCTTCGGATCGCCTCTCCCTCCTCCCACCCCTCCCCCGCCGGCCATTAGGCTCTCCAAAGCGGACACTCCCAAGGAGCGAGTGCAGCCGGAGCAGCACCTGTCTGCTGTGGAAGCAGCCAGCCCACCTGGCCCCGAGTCTCCGAGGGGCGCTGGCTGCTTCCCGGCCCTCTTCCCAGGCTCTTCCCGGGGGCCTCCAGTCAAAGTTCCCTCCCGCAGCCCCGCAGCCCCAGTGGATCGCGGGAGCCCCAGCAGACCGCGGGAGCCCCAGCAGCGGGGCAACGCGCTCCGGACTTCTAAGGGATGGAGTAGCCCAAGCTGCTTGTGCGGGCACCCCGAGGACCACGGGCTCACTCCCTTCTCTGTGGGCTAGCTTGAACGCCTAGCACGCGTGGGAAGCGGGCCCCAGGAGTTCGAAAGGAGGACTGGGTGGGGTGGGGGCGCGCGCCGCCACGAGCCGCCCGGCACCCTGACTTACATGCCCTTCCGCAGCTGCAGGCAGGAGCGCGGCGGCCACAGTGCAGCCAGCCAGCAGGACACGCACCAAAGGCCGAGGCGCCACGGGGTCATCTTGGCTGCTGCCAGAGGGGGGCCCCCCGGGGGGGGGAGCGAGCCTGGAAGCCCGGCAAGTTGGGCCGCTCCGGCTGCCAGGAAGAACTTGGCTGGCCCGGAGAGGGGTGCCAGGTGCCAGGGGGCAGCACCCAGAGACGCTCGCGGGGGCGGCTGGCACTGGCCGGGCAAAAGAGCGAGTGGCCGGGGCGGGAGGGGCGGGGAGCGGAGGGGCGGCAGAGCGATGGCAGGAAGCCGAGAGGAGAGAGGCAGGCGTCAGAGGTGCCCGGGCCGCCTCCCAGTGCTCGCCCGCCCGCTCTCTGTCCCTGGGCTCCCGGCTGTGCTCTCTCCAATCTCCGCGCCTCTGCCGGGAGCGTCTGGAGTCGATAGATCACTGAGCAGCCGCTCCGACAGCCCCGCCTGCTCCCGGCTCCATGGAAACTCACACGCTCGGAGCAGCCCCTCCGGAGCGTTTAAAGAGACAGCCGGAGCCAACCAGGGGCTGGGCGCTGGCCTGGGTCAGCCCCCCTCCGCCCACTCCTTCTCTCCTTCCAGCCCTCCCTCCCCTCCGCGAGCTCCCATCGCCCGTTTTCTCCTCTCCCAGCCCTTTGGGGGGAGGGGGTGGCAAAGACTAGACGGCTAACTAGCCAGAAGGCAGAACGTGTCTGTGGGGGCTGTGCCCCCCCCTTTCTTTCTCGTCCTCACGACAGCCCCACTCTTCGCAGTGCTCCCTTTCTCTCCAGACCCCTGTTTCCATCCGCTGGAGTCTGGGATGAAAGAAATAACTTCCCCCTCACTGGCCTTTCTGCGTTATCTCTACCCCCGGGGTACCCAGAAAGTCCATCAGGGCAGCCTCGCAAGTTAAAGGCGAGGAGACGGATTGATGTGTATCTGAGGGATGAACGAAAGGTAGTTCAGCCTGAAGCACCCCCCACCCTCACCTCCGCGCTGAATTATCGCAGTCGTCTGACATAGTACGGGCTGACATCCCCCCCGCTTCCTCCCCATCAGCGCCTAATCCTGTTACTTGCTGAAAATGGGATGATCTCTTTTCATCTTATCTGGCCTCCACCTCAATGCTCCTAGTCACCAGGAGCAGAAGAAGCCATCGGCCTTATTCGCTCCAGCCGCTCTCCCTGCTGCCCTTGCAGAACCCTTCTGTCCCATGCCTCCCACCACCCCCCCCCATCCGTGTCCTACTCAGAGACAATGAAGTGGCAGGAGCTGTGCGCCCCCCGCACTTCCCCCAGCACAAACAGTATTCCAGATTGTATTTCGAGGGGAGGGAAGGGAGTCTGTTTGTAGCAGAGATACTAAAACCTGTGGCTTATGCTCTCCTGGCAGTCTGGGACTCCCATGCAAACCCAGCCCGCTTTTCCCGCCAGCAGCAGCTCAGCCCCCAGGCCATTGCATTGCCTGCTACCAGCTGCTGTCTGGAAGGCCAAAAACCTCTGGAGCCTATTTTTGTGAAAATAAAAATCTATGGAGCATCCTGCCCTCCAACAAGGACAGCCGGGTATTCGGTTCTATGATCGACATAGAGGAGTAATTGAACCCCGCAGGAAATGCATTATCAGTCTGCTTGGCCTGTGTTTAGTATGGTGATTCCTGAACGTTCCAAAAGTAGCTCTCCAACCTGGCCTTGAAAGGTCAATAATCTGACCTCCTCCCATTCCTCCAGCACTAAAAAGCACGGCTCTAAATAAATGAATTAATAAGTGAATAAAGGAGTGGATGGATAAATGAATGAATGAGTAGATATATAAATAAAGAAGTAAAGAAGTAGAGGGATGGATGGATGGATGGACGGACAGACAAATGCAACAGACTTCCTTAGGACTTACTTTTGACTTCCCTTTCTCTCTCCTATTTTCATGAACTCACCACTGCTTGGATAACAAGCCAAAAAACACTGTATTGACATGGTTCTTCAACTCCTTGATCCAGCATAATTCAACAAATATTTTGCCCTATTGGATAACTTCCAAGTGACAAATGGGCATTTGCAGACTGGAAAAGAGAACATTGGTACAATGGAAAGAGCACAGATTATGGGTGTGGGTTCAAATTCTATCACTTATGTTTATTGCTAAGTACTCTTCTGCAAGCTGTTCAACTTCCTGGAGTCTTGGAGTCTTCATCTGAAAATGAGAGAGGGTGGCTGCCTCTAGGAACCCTGCTGGTCCTAAATCTGTCATCCTATGAAGTCTGGCAATTGTATCTATCACAATACAAGACCTCAGTCTATGCCCTCATCTCCTCTTCCCCTAGTAAATCTCCCTACTTCAATCCATCTTCTTCATCACTATCAAGTTGATATTCCTAAGACACAAGTACTGCACTGCTCAAGAACCTTCCCATTATTTCTAAGATTAAATAAAGATTTAATTGACCATGTGCTACTCATTGAACATGTTAGAGTTTTAGGATTCATCTGTAAAATGGGCATTCTTATAGGAAGTATTTCATATTGTTGTTATGGAAGCAAAGAAATGATGCTATCTCATAGTTCCATATATAGGACTCCGAGTGTCCAAAAATTATTTAAATGTCAGAAAAGACTTTCTCAGGAAGAAGATAGAGCTCGGAACCTCAGAGGAAGCCTGCTGAGAAACTCTAGCTTAGCTTTAAGAAACTTGATCCCACTCTGCAGGGTGACTCATATACCATTTTCTAGTCTTATGCCTCAAGGTTATGATATCATAGATTTAATGCTGAAAGGGACCTTTTTTAGATGAGGAAACTAAGGCAGAAAGAAATGTAATAATTTATCCAAGGTCACAAAAGCATAGAGATAGGATGTGGATCCAGATCTTCTTGACTCCAAGTCCAATTTCCTCCCCACTATTCCGTACCTGACTCTGATTATTACAATAGTCAATAAACATTTAAAAGGCTTTAAGAACATCAAGGATCATCTTATTCTACCTGTGCACTATTGAGATGAAGTAAATGAGGTCCATAGAAGGTAAAGGATTTGCCAAGGCCATTCTTACTACACTGGAGAAGCCCACTAATATATCTGTATTGAATATTCATTCGAGTCATTGATATTAATCAACTCTCTAGCCCCTAAATCCCTTGCAAGCATGAACCCAGATCTAAGAGACAACACAGTGCCATATAGAGAACCGACCCCAGATGCAGTGTATATGGCCAACTCTTAATTGGCCATGATGATGGTGGGAATAACACAGAGAGCTAAGGCACAGGGGTAATTTTTTCAAATCTAATTTTAGCCATTAGTTTCAAATTCTGCTAACCCTTTTGCCACATCTGTTAACAAGTACAGCAAAGAAGACTGCTGGATTCCATCTCTCAGCTCTTCCTTCTCCTTCCTCTGCTGGAGGTGCTAATGAATGGCAAAGTGACCAAAAGGGAGGTACAAAAAAGAAAGAGAAAGGAGACAGGGATCCGTTATCATCCTCAAAAGTTCACAGTTGGCTCTCTGTAAGACGGAGTTTTCTCTGGTGCAAAGAGAACTAAAAAGAACAATTCTTGGAATTGATTGAACTTATAGTTTGTCTTTGGGATGATCCTTCAAGCTCCTGGTTATTTTAGTAAAGGCCCATCTTAATTATTTTAAAGAAAACTTCCAGTATGCATAAAGATAACTGTAGATTAACTGTGCCCTAAAATTTCCTAGGTTCTACTAAGCTGTTCTTTGCTTCTAGACTAGTTCTGTAATAGTAGGACTCTATATTCAGCTAATCTCATTACCTCCCGGAGTGTAAAAAGTTTCTAATCATTTTTCTCATTCTTTCTATCACAGAAAATCTTGCATAAGTAAAAAGTCTTGGATAAGCTGAATTCTCTGAGAACCTCAACCCAGACCCAGAATTATTTTAAAGCCTAGAAAATAATAGAAAAATACTCTGTCTAACTATTTAGTAAGAGACAAACCAATGTTTTCTATGCAAGATGAATTGCTCCATTTTGGAACTAGAACCATGTCCATGGAGGCACGTGTATTGAGAATAATGTTTCCAGAAATGAAAAAGATATTAGGATTATAGATTTGGAACTAGAAGGGGTCTTAGAAGTCATCAGTCCAACCCTTTAATTTTACAGAGGAGGAAACTGAGGCAAAGCCTCAAAAGAAATATCAAAGGCAAAACAGGATTTAACTAGGGGTGGCCCTCTTTTCATCATGTCCTGAGACCCAGGATCTTTTGTGGCATCTTGTAAGCAATAGTAATATCCATTAACATATGGGCAATTATCCCAAATTGAAATAATTACATAAGTTTAAATGGCTATCTTAAAACCCTCATCTGGATTTTAGCTGAGACATAGCTGGGGGATTTATATTTGACCATAAATTGGGAATCTTAATTATGAATATCCTTTTCCAGCTTGTGCATAAAATTTTAAAGCAAGGTTATTTTCTTGGGTTTGATTGGCTATGTCTAAGTAGAGGAGGGGAAAACTCTGTAAAACCTACAAGAAATTACATTTAAAACTTTTAAGAAAATGGTGGGGTTAAATGGTTGGATGAATATTTGGGGGGGATAGTGTAAACCCGGATGATTCTGTAAATGAACTAACACAAAGACAGCCCCTTCTGCTTTCCTTGCCCAAAGTGGATACAAACAGCAAAGCAGAAGAATGAATGAAATAGTCTAAGGTACAATTGTAAGAAATGAGAAGGAGGCGGAGTCTTCAGCTAACAGCATTCCTTGTTCTGACTTGAAACACATTGGAAAGGGGTGGAGGGAGATCAGAAAGGGGAGGGACACAAAAGCTTTAAGAATTGTGCCTTATTTTTATGAATTATGCCTCTATACAGTCAACATAGATAAATAAGCCTTTTGGTTGCTTGTTACTCTGTTAGGGCTTTTTTTCCCCCTCTCAACTGGATTTGCTACAGAATAAAAGTGTCCTTTCCAAAAGAAAGAAAAAAAAATTCTAACGGATTTAGGGAGGGGGACGTTTTCAGTCAAGATGCCCCACTGTCACCCTTCTCTCCCTCAAGACCTGCTTCAAAGTAGTAATAAATCTAACCAGCTTCTCTCTCATTAGGAGGAAGGGGGGTTGGGTAAGCCAATTTCATGCTTTATGTATGCTGGTTGTAAAAAGGAATGCTTACCTAAAAAGAAATAGATTCTTGCCAGATGTTCTCAGAATCTTCCTCAGCTGCTACTGCTTGAAGCTTTACTGGCACCCCATACTTTATCTTCTCGTCTATCTTCCTCTAATTGAGAAACTGTTGATCCATGCAATTCACCAGGCAGGCAGCTACAAAAGCTCTCTCTGCCAAAGCTTTGCAGCCTTGTTCTCCTTGTTCAGAAAAGGGGGGGGGGGCAACTTCTCTCGCCTGTGCAGGGGAAAGAGAAGTCGAAGAGTTCACTTCATTCAGCAGGTGTTGGGAGGTTGAAAAAGGACAGGGGTTCAGAGACAGCAGCTCTCCCAAGAACGGGCCACACACCTGAAAGTGTAATAAATTGCCATTATCAAATGCCCAGAGTCCTAATGAGCCATGGACGCTGAAATCTTGGGTGTCAGGCAAAATAGAATGAAATTTACCCAGGAATCAACTGGGCTCGTCACACCAAGATGTGAATAATCATTCTCTCTCTGCCTTCATCTGCCACTAAATTTGGTCCCTATTGAACCAACAGATCTCGTCTTAGTTTTAAAAGGGGGGAGGCAGAGGATGAAAGAGCTTCAGAATGAACTGTCTGAGACAGGATCTGACTAGTGATTTCTTAATCATTTCTCAGCCTTTGGCTTCACTTTGCCTGTGCCGACTTTGTCAATCAAAGATGTGCAGATAGAAGAGAATAGCCACGACTTAGAAAAGCACGGGATTATTCCAGGACGGAAGGAACATAAGCACATAGATCTCAAGCTGGAAAGGATGTCAAAGGCTACCCAGTCTAACCCCTTTAAGGAATCAGAGAGGAGAAGCAACTAACCTAAGGTCACACACATCCGGTTTCAGAAATCATCTGTTGTATCTTCAGCAGACAAAATGGCCCTTAAGATACTTAAAGCTTATTCTTGCTCTTTCTTCTCTAGGTGCCAATTTCTCTGACCATTCTTTGTCTGAATGACCAGGCCATTCAGAAATAGCTCTCCCCCGTGGCAAATAAATAAAGACCCCAATCCTTCTGCTAATGATGAATTTTCAAGTTCTATCCCCCATTCCTAAGAGCCTCAGAAGTAAACTGTCAGTCTGTTTATAGTCTTTGTCAATGCCTCTAGGTCACAATAAAGAAATATATCCATAAAAGACTATCCAGCTGTCTATATGATAATTAATTATAATAACAAATGCTAGCATATATACATACATATAGATAGATAGATACACACACGCATATAAAATCACATTAAGGTTTACAGAGCATTGCTTGTTTTACTTCACTTGATTTTCACAATAGGCCTGGCATATATGGGCTATTAATATTCACATTTTAAAATAAAGAAACTGAAATTGAATAATTTGTCCAGCATCACATAGCAAATAAGTCTTCCTGACTCCAAGTTCGGTGCACTATGTCCTCCCCTCTATATGGGAATCATTAGATAACAATATATAGCATAAGAGGGTTGAAGCATGATAAATTTCTCAGAATTTCAGACTTGGAGCTTTTTTTCTTCTTTTTTTTATTAAAGCTTTTCTTTATTTTTCAAAACATATGCATGGTCGATTCTTTAACCTTAGCCCTTGCGTTCCAATTTCCCCTCCTTTCCTCCACACCCTCCCTTAGATAGCAAGTAGCTGGAGTTTTTTCAATGGCAAGATGGTTATAAGTTGGTAAAAAAAAAACATGCCCTCACTTAGCATATCTGGAAGAGCTTCATTATCAAAGGAGACAAAGGAGATGATGCCCATACTATATTCTGCCCAGACCAAGCTACGTCCAGAGTATTGTACTTGGTTTTGGGCACACCATTTAAGGAAGGATATTGATCAATAAGAAAATAGCCAGATGGGAATGACTAATGTAGTGTAGCTCCTTGGATCTATGTCATATGAAGATCAAGTGAAGAAATTGTGAATTTCTAACCTAAACACAATAAAAAAGACATAATAATTCTGCTCAAATATTTGAAAGGTTGTCACCTAGAAAAGAGGTTAAATTTGTTCTGTTTGAGCTCATAGGAGAGAAATTGGAGAAAATGGTACTTGTTTCAAAAAAAGTGTTAAACAACCAAATACTTCTGAGGAATACCTTGAAACAAAGACTGGATGACCACTAATATAAGATGTTGTGAGGAGACTGTGATCAAGTATGGGTTAAACTAAATGGTCACAGAAGTCCCTTCCAACACTTGAGTTCCCCTAATTCTTGACTTTGCCAAGATGATGTGGAAGATTTCATAACACTAAATGGAAAAACAGAATCAAATATCCTTGCACACTGAGATCCTGCTCGCCAGCAAAAAAGAATCAACCATCCATAAAAGATGATCTTTGACCTATTAGTTTCAACTCAAAAAAGGACCATGGAAGTCATTTTATCATTCCAGAGCTATAAACTTAATGTGTCACAATTGCTACAGAGAAATTGCCATCAATATAAATGCATGGCATCAAAAGACAAAGACAAAGCCTTCTCTTTCATTGTGCAGACCACTTGAAATGAAATCTTCAAGCACTTCTGATTGTTGGATGTCAAACGGGACATAATGGATCCAGAGAAGTGTCAGAGATGGGCAAATGAAAGGCTCAGATGATTGAGGGAGTGTGGTTTGTGGATATTCAGAAAAATAGGGTGCATAATTTTTTATGATGACTAATCAAGTTAATGGAATCATGAACAGTCCCTCAGTTTATTTATCAAATTCTGGATGAATAGAATTAGAAGCATGCCTGCAATCTGAAAAGCCAGTGTTTGGGGATTATAGTACTGTACATATGTTCTACCCTGGTATCTCATCATGGGGGAAGATACCCCCTGGAATTTCTAAGCTTGTGCATAAAGGGAGACCAAACTCTGGCTAAACTAGCCAAGCATAAATGTTTTGATTGTTGACCTGGAAAAACATTATATACCTTCAAGTAACAGTCTAGCTAAGTTTCTAGAGGCTCATCAGTCAGTCAATCTATTGGCATTTATGAAGTGCCTACTATATGCCAGTCACTGTACTAAATACTGGAAGTCTGGATAACAGATGAATGATTTTCTTTTAAACACATCAACTTATGAAAAGCCTCAAATTGTGGAAGTGTTGAGGTTTACATTAATGGAGAGAGAAGAAATGCAGGGAAATCATGGATCCTTAAAATGTCAAAGTAATAGCAGCAGCAAGAGCTGATATCTCTATAGCACTTTTAAAGGTTTGTACATGTATATTTGTTTCTCTCAAATGATTGTGTGAAACAGGCCCAATTGTTTTCCCTCCTTTATAAATAAAGAAACTGAGGCACAGAAGGATTAAATGATGATACATAAAGACGGAGAATGATTTCTCTCTTCCCTCACTATTCTGTTTTTTTTTTCTTAATCACTTCATAGTTCTTCATCCCTCACTGTTCGTAAATTCATCATTTTCTGTGACTTCCCAGTAAAAGGGTGAGCATGTCTAAACAACTGTTACAAATAAGAATCTTGATGTGGCCATATGAATTGTTCTAGTACTTTCCCGAAGGCAACTAGGTAGATGAAATCAGAATTGGAACTGAGTTCAAATCCTTTCTTACCAAATATAAATAATCAATGGACATCAGACAAACCTTTTAATTATCATTAGCTGGGGTTTCTTTATCTGTAAAATTGGATGGGGAGGCAGGAGTTTTGAAAGAGACTGCATCCAAGATCTCTTTTAAGCCTAAATTTAGGTATCCTTTGTTCAACACTGTGCCTTCCCATTGCCCATTCTCCTCTTCATCACCACCATTTACAACCCACATTTTAAATAGTGATGACTTACAAGATTTCACATTTAATAAAACAAGATTTTCATGTAGGAACTATAATGAGAATGGTGGGGCAGCATTCTATTATTAGTAAAAATTGAGGATTTTTTTCAAGTTCTGGGTTAATTGCTAATAACTGTATGCAATGTTTTCCCTCAAGATGTTTTCCATTACAGTAATTAACTAAGCAGCTGGGATAGCAGACATTAACCATTTGTCTTCACAGTATCCCTCATCTGGGACTTTTCCCAGACCTCCAACAACACAGCTTTATTTGTTGCCTGGTTGCAAAAGTAAGAGAAGTATAGGAAATATAGAATGTTACAAGGCTGGCTGGGAAGTGTGTCTTTTTAACCCTTATTCTGATGGAAAGGATCTTTAGGTAATTGGACATGATAAGTCAGTTATTAAGAAGACAAGACATGCTGTTTAGAAACACATGTCTCAGTCCTGATAGTTTCATATGCACACAAAGGGATTTTTGGCTCTTGGCACATTCACATAATGAAATTCTTTTGGAATGATGGGTCCCTTGTGCTTGCTCAAAGTGGTAACCCTTCAGTTTCTTCTTTGTAGAGAGAAATTAAAGTGATGCTTTCAGTTCAACCGACATTTATTAGGACTCTACTATGAGCAGAGAATGAACCTTACTAGAATGAAGTCTTACCAGAGCATACTGTATTGACATCAAAGAACAAGTTGCTTGAATTTTTAGTCAACCTAATAATCAATCATCAAACATTTATTAAGTGCCTTCTATTATGTTGTGCTAGGACTCCAAAAATGCAAAGATAAAGTTAAAACAGTTCTAGCCTTCAAGGAACTCAATATAGTGATAAAAAATTGAGAGGGATCTGCAAATAGGAGGAAAGGATAGGAAAGAGACCACCGACCCTTTTCCAAAAGAGTTTGTGTTTATTGCTTGAGGGGGGAGATGATGAGGACAATACAGCCTCGCCCAGAAGAGCATCTGCATTCCCTGGGAAAGACTCTCTTCCCACACATTATGCACCTTTTGGATGCAAAAACTACATTCCCTGGGAAAGGCTCTTTTCCCACACCCTATCTAAAGTATTTTCCTTTTGGATGCAAAACCCAAATTATTTTGTTTCTGTATATAAGTAAGCCCTGAGAAAATGTCTCTTTGCAATTCTTTGACATTGCCCACTAAGAACACCTTGGTGTCTCTCTCTTTAATAAAGTGCCTTTTCTTATCACAGTCTTTTGTGTAGCATTTCTCTAACTTGGTGTTTTGGAGAACTAGGAGATCTACCCATATTCCTGCCACGATTCATACCTCATCAGCATCTCCCAGGAACTTCTTAACAGTATAAATTTTAGATAAATTGTTAAATCTGCTTTATTAAAGGGAATGACCACATAAAATCAGATGAAATTTTAACTCTGAACCAAAAAAAAAAAAAAAAAAAAGAGAGAGAGAGAGAAATTCTTATAGTAGGTGTTGATGGACATACAAAGACAAATAAGACATCATATTTGCTCTGATTTAGCTTAATGAATACACACATATATACATACATACTTAGGGGCAATAGATGGCATAGAGGATAGAACACCAGGAAGAACTGAATTCAAATCTTACCTCAGACACATTAGATGCATGATCACAGGCAAATGACTCAACCCTGTTTGCCTCCAAAATGAACTAAAGAAAGAATTGACAAACCACTCCAGTATCCTTGTCAAGAAAACCCCACATAAGGTCATGGACATGACTAAAATGATTAAAGAATAAAATATTTCCAAAATAATGATGATGATAATAATAATTGTGATAAGCACATAGAAAGACTAAAGGGGGACTTTGAGAATTGGAGAGAAAAATCTTTTCTAAGGGTATTTTTAAAGTAAATTAAGAAGAATGAGAATGCAAGGAGAGTGAGCAAGGGCATTTCAGGCACAAGATATGGCTTAAGCAAAGGCAAGGAGTTAGAAATATTCAGGTAGAACTGTAGTTACCTTTATCCTGTAAGTTAAGTGAAGGGATAAAACATGATTTAAGTCTGCAGAGGTGAATTAGAACCAGATTGTAAAGAATCTGGAAGTTATTAAAGGTTATTCAAGTAAAGTAAAAGAAACAGGGCGATGCATCAGAAAGGCAATGATGCTTGCTTTGTATTTTTTGGAGAAGGGGAGAGATTAGGAGATATCAGTTAGGAATTCAATGTAATGTTTTCTGCCAGAGGAAATGAAGGATTAGAGCAATGATAGTGAGAACAAAAAGATCCATAATATTCCACACCTCAGCTGAGAGTTAAAATATGCAAGAAAAAAGAGGTAAGTGTTGAAGTTCTTAGGAATAAAAAAAAAAATGAATTCTTTCCCCTATTAAATAAAATCAGAACTTTAATATTTTTCTGTTCTTTTCTGTCTCTTTCAATTTTTGCCCCAGGACAAGAGTCTTCCCATCCACAGGGTTACTTGTAGCCTTCAATTCTGAAGTGATTTGCATCCTAGAAATTTCAAATTACAGACAATAAGTAACTCATCAGGGGGAAGAATCCTGTAAAAATTGAGGCTACTTATATGAAATTGAACAGGTACGTTCCATTGCAGAAGAATAGGTAGAATTTGCAACGAAGAAAACCATTGTCCTTCTTTACTTTATGTTATCGAACAGGAACATAACATTCTGGGAGCTCTTTTCTACCACCATCCAATAGGTACATGAAAAGAAATCTATTCATCAAAGAAAGCAGTTCTTGCATTCTTCATTTTTATTTTCCCTAATGATACTCAATTTTGACCTCAGAGCCACATCACTTGTTGGCCCTAACTCTAAATTATGTTGCCCACAATCAAATGCAACACTATCACCTCTAGAAAGTCCAGGTCAATCAATCATCTGTCCTAAGATGACAATCACTATCTCTCTAACTCTTATCCAAATTCTTCCTCTATGACTACCACTACCTTATTAATATGGTCTTTTACTTTTAGAATATTAGCCCCTAAAGGGAAGGGGTTGCCTTGTTTATTTGCTTGTACTTATAGTCCTAACATTTAGCATAGTATTAGAATATACATAGTTTTTAATGCTTTTTTTATTCACTAATTTGCAATAATTTTGTACTCAAAGATGAATCAAAATGAAAAAAAAATAAACTTTAAAGTAAAAGAACATTTTGTTGCAAATTGCATCTTCAGAAAATGTTAGATGTACCAAAATATCAACTAAGGCACTCAAAGGGAGTTTTCAGGAGCAGGTAATGTTTGAGGTCAGACTAAGGTGGGTCAGGGTAGTCAGGTTAAAATCCAGTTAGTTTTATGAAGCTAGACAAATTACTCAATTTCCTTATCTGTTAAGTGGGGATAATAATAACACATATATCACAAAGTAGTTGTGAAGGCTAAATGTGGTCCTTAGTTAAAAGAATTAAAGCATTCTTGAAAACTATATAAATATGAGCTGAGAATTAAGTGAGTTCATTCTAGACCAATTTTAAATTCAACCCAATTAGATAAACACATATTAAATATTTATTAGGTACATGACATTGAAGATACAAAGATAAAAATTTAGTTCTTTTCTTTTTTTTTTCTTTTTTTTCTTTTTAGTTCTTTTCTTAAACAAGCATGACCTAGGCAAAAAGGATGAAGCTTGCTCCTCAATGGATGTAACACAAGTTAGAATGAAGTAAGTACACAGAAGTTGAAGAAGGCAGTTAACTTTCTTCTTTGATGATTAGAAGGGACACAAATGAAGGAAAGCTGTTGACGTTAGGGATAACTGACATCAAGTGGGAAAGATCCAAGTAGACATAAAATCCACACAAAAACAGCTCAGGGATAAATTTAATCTGATTGGTTAAAATGACAGGAAAAGATAATGATAAATGTTGGAGGGGATTTGGGAAAACTTGGACACTAAAGCTTTATTGGTGGAATTGTGAACTAATCCAACCATTCTGGAGAGCAATTTGGAACTATGCCCAAAGGACTATAAAACTCTATATGTACTCTTTGATCCACCAATGCCACTACTAGGTCTGGATCCCATCATAAGAAAGGGGAAAGGACTCATGTAAAAATGTCTGTGGCAGCTCTATTTGTGATGACAAAGGATTGAAAAATGAGTAGATTCCCATCAATTGGGGAATGGCTGGATGTGTTTAGGTATAAAAAAGTAAAAAAAAGAAAAAAAAAGGTGAAAACAGTATGCTTCGATGTTCATTTAATATCCATATTTTGTTTTCCTTTGGATGTGGAGGGTATTTTCCAGTCAAAGTTTATGTAATTACCTTGGCTCATTTAATTACTGAAAAGAGCTAAGTCAATCATAGCTGATCATTACACAAATTTTTGATTGTTGTGTATAGTGTTTGTTTTCTTGGTTCTACTCACTTCACTCAGCATCAGTTCATGTGAATCTCTTCAGGCTTTTCTGAAATCAGCCTTCTCATCATTTCTTATAGAACAAAAAACCTGGAGTTACATGAGCTGTTGCAGAGAAAGGAATAGCAAACTTCTGTGTTGATCTACCATGATAGACTTAGCTCTTCTCAGTAATTAAGTGAACCAAGGCAATTCCATAAACTTTGGATTGAAAATGCCCTCCACATCCAAAGAAAAAATTAAGATTGCAGATTGAAGAATAGAATATCTTTTTTTTCCCCCAGAGGCAATTGGGGTCAAGTGACTTTCCCAAGGTCACACAGCTAGAAAGTGTTAAGTGTGTGAGATCAGATTTGAATTCAGGTCCTCCTGACTTCAGGGCTAGTGCTCTATCTACTGCACCACCTAGCTGCCCCCCCCCCCTTTTTCTTTCTTATGGCTTTCCTTTCTATTTTGATTTTTCTCTCCCAACATGACTCATAGAAAATATTTTTTTTAATGAATGTGCATGCATAATACACACACACACACACACACACACACATATATATTTAAAATGATTAGTTTGATCACTTCAGGCCTACTTTACTGACTCTATCTCTTGGTGGATTTTCTTGTCATCAAACAGATTTAGTTAAATTTGAAAAAAAATCTACAAACATCTGATTAGAAGCTGTATGATCACATGTTAGGGAGGTTTGGTCAGGTACAGTTTAGACTAGAAGACCTCTGAGATACCTTGAGACTCTGAAATTCCATCTTTCTGTGTGTGGTCATCTTCATTATTTGAATGGTTTGTCATCTGATAAGCCTCTTTTCTCCTCAATAGTACTTGAAATAAGTCTGGTGCCTGGGTCCTGACTTTATATGGAAAAATGAAATTTCAAGCATCATCATACATAGATCTATCTTTTAGACAGAGATTGAACATATTCTTCAATGGTTGGTATGGCTATTTTCCCTGAGATCTGATAATTGCCACAAATAAAAATAAGAAATCTTGGCTCTTTGGAGCTAAGTGAGAGATTGCAAAATATATAGAGAGAGATTACTCTCCCAGAAATTGGAAATCATTCTAAAGAGTCATTGAGCACATGGTTGTTCCTTTTCTATGCAAACTATGCTTTTCCTGGTATGTAGCAGGTACTTAATGCTTTTAAAACTTCTAATCTTATGTTCCAAGAGCTACTTTATCACAACTTTCATTGCAAATAGAATTTCTGTCATATCAATGCCTCTACTCAACAGAAGATGAGCATATATTCCATATCTATGATATAAGACTGTGAACAAAAAGGCAAAAAATAGCTCCTCACTCAAGGACTTTCCATCATACCATCCAAATTCTAGAATGAGAATGAAGAAAGACATTAGAAACCACATAGTCCTCTAATTTCATTTTATAGATCAAGGCTTTTTTCAACTTTTTCCACTCATGACCCCTTTTCTTTCTTTTATTGACCCCAGATATATACATATATGAAAAAAATACAACCAATAAAACATTTACTGATAAATCATAAAGAAATTTATTTTAAAATATTTCTTTGGTATACATATAATTTTAACGTTTATTAAAGATGAAATCAAATTTATATACTAATGAGATAGATTACCTATTTATTTTTATATAAAGAATTAAATCTTGGTGAAATATTTGATACTGCAAGACATAGAATATCTTGAGCATTTTTCATTTTATTAATATTTTGATATTTCACCACCCTTACATTCAGTTATGTGACCCTATGTGGGATCATGAACCACACTTTAAGAAGCTCTGCTATAGATTATGAAATAAAAGTTCAGCAAGAGCAGGTGATTTGTCCAAAATCATACAGGTAACATCAATTTGAATGTAGGATCTCTGCTTCCAGAACATGTTCTTTGAACCGTATCATAATTAGTTAGCATCAAATCAGCTTGAATCTACATGTAGGGGCTTTATTAGGAGCTCAGGAAATAACAGAGAAAACATTTTGAAAATGAACTAGATTTGCTGCAAAAGTGAAAAGAATAGTTTTTATAAGTGAATATCCAGAGTATCTTTCTAATTCATATTTAGGGTGATATCAACCCCGATGATCCCTCCTCAAAAGTTTCTGACATAAGATCGAAATTCTCTGTTGGAATAATGATAATTAGTTGCCTTAAAATGAATGTGGAAGGGAACAGTAATGCTTTTAAGAATCAGTGCCACTCCCAGAAATCCATTTAGAGAGAGTTGTGAATATCTACATGGTAGTTTCAAAAAGTGTTAAAAGCCACTGGAGGTAGATTATTAGCTCTGGATTGAAACTGCTTCTTGAGTTTATGCTTCCTTGCTCTTTGACTCATATCCAGTGAAATGGCATAAAACATCAGAGAATTTCCCCACCATCTTTATTGCACATTCAATATCATTTTTATTATAATTTAGAAAGAATTCAGATTTAATTTTTTTTTAATTTTAAATTTGGATTTTTGGATTCGATTGTGAAGAAATAAATAAAACCTGTTGAAATTGAAGATCGGAAGATATTCCTGCAGGAAGATAGGGATGATTTAACAAAATCTGTTGCCCACATACAGAGTCACTTCTAAAGGCCCATTGATCTTGCTGCTTAGCTTTCTCTTTCATGGTTAAGTTAACAAAAAACCTGCGCAAATATAACATTGACAGCATAAGCCTAAAGTGCTTTCTGTAACAAGCCACAAACAACTGAGGATGCTGTATTGACTGCCAGGTTTCAGGCAATGGCACACTGAATGATGAATATTAATGGCTTGTATTGATATAAAACATTTTTTTTCTTAAAAGTATACAGTATTTCTTTAAAATTGCCTTATTGAGTTCTGTGACAAGACAGTGAATGGAGAGATCTGAGAACCAGAGAAGTTAAGCTAAAATAATACCCCAAGTTTCTTGATTCTCAATCTAGCGTTTCATCCATTAAATCATTTTTCCTCCTTCCAGCTTCCAAAAATGACTGACTATTTATCCAAATTCTTTTTCAAAGAGACATGAAAGAAGGTTACACTTCAGAGACCATTCCTTTGAGATCCTATAAATCAACATATGGAAGTCTCAAATCAATTACTTGGAAATTCAAGTGACAATTTGTATTAAAGTTCAGAGGGAAAATATATTATTCTATCCCAAAAAGGGTATAAGATTAAAAATCTGAATACTGAGAGAAAGTATTACTGAAATGAAAACTTTCTATAATTTTGCAAATGTTCCAAAAATAAATTAGGCTAGATATGGGTTAAAAGTGACAACAACAGCAATAAATTATATTTATTATAGCACACCTTAAAGAGTTTTCTGTGTATTTTTTTCTCATTTAAGTCTCTTACCATTATGAGCAGATGTAAATAGATTTCTCTCCCCATTATATAGAGAAGGTTACTGAGGATCAGAGAGATGAAGTGCTTTGCCCACAGCCACAAAACTATCCTCTGCTTGAAGTAGAATTTAAAGCACAAAGGTAGGTTCTGACTCCAAACCTAGCATTCTTACCATCTGACAATACTTGTAATATACAAGCTCTTTCAAAAGAAAGAAAAAACAGCAAAGCACAATGGAAAAACTGATAGGTCAAGAGTGAGAGAACTTGAGTTCAAAATCTTACTCAACCACTTGTAATGTGTGAGATTTTAGGCAAGTCACTTACTTTTTCCAGCTTTAAATCTGTGCAAACAAAAAATGTTTAGAATGCTTGATTGTCCATCCTCCCCTCTGCTTTTTAGAGTCCCCTGACTTTCTTCCAGCCTTAGCCCAAGGACCACAATTGGTTAAAAGAGACCTTTTCATATCCCTCTTTGTACTAAATGTAGTAGCTTCCATTTACTCCTTAATATTGTGTCTCCCAAACGGGAAAGTAAGTTTTTTGAGGGCAGGGACTGTTTGTACCCTTTTTTTGTGTAGATTTTTTTTTTTGCCTGCCTGCCTACCTGCCCATTTCCCTTTCCCTCCCCTCCTTGTCTGTCTGTCCGTCTCTCTCTCTCTCTCTCTCTCTCTCTCTCTCTCTCTCTCTCTCTCTCTCTCTCTCTCTCCTTCCCTCCCTCCCTCCCTCCCTCCCTCCCTCCATCCCTTTTTCCTCCATTCCTCCCTCTCTCTGTTTGATGAGGTGATTGGGATTAAGTGATTTGCCCTGGTCACAAAGGTAGAAAGTGTTAAGTGTCTGAAACTAGTTCTGAACTCAAGTCCCCCTAATTTCAGGATGCAGTATTCTATCCACTGAACCATTTACCTGCCAGAACTTAATGCTATTTTTAAAATAAACATGTTTGACATGTCACCTTACAAAGATCTACCTGATCCTGCCTCTTACCAATACTGGCCATATGATTTAGATCAATAGCTTAATCTCCAAATACCACCACCACCACCATCACCATTACCCCTCCAGACAATAAAATCTTCAAAACTACCAGTTGCAAAGCAAGTGTTTGTCTGTACTGGTAGAATAAAATTCTTTATCGTGATTTCTTTATAGCAATAAAATCATAGGTCTAAAATAGTCAATAACTATAGTATTCTAGTGTTTGACATACCCAAAGACCCCAGCTTTTGGGATAAAAACTCACTATTGGACAAAAATGCTGGGAAAATTAGAAACTAGTATAGCAGAAACTAGAAATTGAACTACCACTAAAACCATATACCAAGATAAGGTCAAAATGGGTTCATGATTTAGACATAAAGAGTGATATTATAAGCAACTTAAAATAACAAAGAATCGTTTACCTCTCAGATTTGTAAAGAAGGAAGGAATTTGTGGCCAAAGAAGAACTGGAGTACATTATTGAGTGCAAAATGGATTATTTTGACTTTATTAAGTTAAAAAGTTTTTGTACAAAAAAACCTAATGCAGACAAAATTAGAAGAGAAGCAATAAACTGGGAGAACTTTTTTACATTCAAGGCCTCATTTCTAAAATATATAGAGAATTGACTCAAATTTATAAGAATTCAAGCCATTTTCCAATTGATAAATGGTCAAAGGATATGAACAAATAATTTTCAGATATAGAAATTAAAACCATTTCTAGTCATATGGAAAAAATGCCCTAAATCACTATTGATAAGAGAAATGCAAATTAAAACAGCTCTAAAGTACCACTATACACCTCTCAGATTGGCTAAAATGAGAGCAAAAGATAATAGAGAATGTTGGAGGGGATATGGGAAAACTGGGACACTAATACATTGCTGGTAGAGTTGTAAATTAATCCAACCATTCAGGAGAGCAATTTGGAACTATGCCCGAAGGGCTATCAAAATGTGCATACTCTTTATGCATATATATGCATATATAAGCATACTGGGCTTATATCCCAAAGAGATCATAAAAAAGGGAAAGGGACCAACATGTGCAAAAATATTTGTAGTAGCCCTTTTTGTAGTGGCAGGAAATTGGAAACTGAATCATTTGGGGAATGGCTGAATAAGTAATGGTATATGGATATGGAATATTATTGTCCTATAAGAAGCAATCATCAGAATGATTTCAGAAAGACCTGGAAAGACTTACATGAACTGAAGCTAAATGAGATAAGCAGAACCAGGAGATCATTGTACATGGCAATAACAAGATTATACAATGATCAATTCTGATGGACATGGCTCATTTTTGTTTGTTTTGTGTTTTCTTTTTTTATTATTATAGTTTTTTTATTTACAAGATATATGCATAGGTAATTTTTCAGCATTGACAGTTGCAAATCCTTTTGTTCCAACGTTTTCCCTCCTTCCCCCCACGCCTTCCCCCAGATTGTAGGTTGGCCAATACATGTTAAATATGTTAAAGTATAAGTTAAATACAATATAGGACATGGTTCTTTTCAACAATTAAACGATTCAGGACAATTCCAATGATCTTGTGATGAAGAGAACCATCTACACTTAGAGAGAAGACTATGGAAACTGAGTGTAGATCATAACATAGCATTTTCACTCTTTTGTTGTTGTTTGCTTGCATTTTATTTTCTTTCTCATTTTTTTTTCCTTTTTGATTTTTCAGCAGCAAGGTAATTATATAAATATGTGTGCATATATTGCATTTAACATATAAATATTACCATGTTTAACAATATTGGATTATTTGCCATCTATGGGAGGGGGTGGTGGAAAGGGAGGGGGAAATAGGAACACAAGATTTTGCGAGGGTTAATGTTGAAAAATTATCCATGTATATGTTTTGAAAATAAAAAAAAAACTTTAATAAAAAACTATTGGTCTGTTTTTGTTTTCCCTTTTTTTTGTCTCTAAAGAAAAAAAATATCTGAAAAAATACAATGAAAATATGGAAGAAATTAATCCAAAACAAAGTTTCAAGGAGTATGAAAAGTTAGTAAAGGAGGAAACTACTCAGCCCCAGCATGAGTTAGAAAGAGATGTTGGGAGCTGTGTGGCTGCTGGGAGCCAAGGTCTCATCCAATCCATTGTACTTTCCCGTTCTTTTTAGAACATGCCTTCCTTTACCTTCTCTTAATCGCCCAGCCCTTTGAAGATATTTATATCAGTGGGAAGGAAAATCCTTTCCTGAAGCTAGCAGCTGAGAGTGAGCATCTCATTGAAATATCACAAGGACAAGCCTTGAGCATGTTCTTTCCCTTCATTTTTGATGAGCCATATGATAGCTTCCCCATTTGTATTCCGTTGCCAGCATATTAACCCTTTGACTCAAAAATTCTACCAAGTTGGAAAGAGATATATTCAGCTCACCCACTCACCAGTAAAATCAAATGGCCAGAATGGAAAAATGCCATTCTATCGGTTGCAGATTTCATATACTTCCAGTTTCATAAAGCTAGAGCAGTAAGTTTCCCTAATAACATCATTGTTTTCTGCTGTTAAGGGAGCTGGAGGGCCATTAACACATATTAAAGTACCATTGATTCCATTAGTGCTGACAAGCACTAAATCCCAATTTCTCTCTAACTAAGCATTAAAATAAATGCAAATGTCCTTTAGCAACAAGTAACATGCTGAGCAATCCTTGCTAAAATAATTTAATATATGAAAGATAGTTTGAGTCTAAGTTTGCTTCCAAAGAAACTGTAGTCTAATACTGGAGCCATGAAGGACAGGTAAAGAAATAAATATGAATTTTCTGCATGCACAGAAGCCTTCCAGGAGTGGCATTCTTTATCTCACAGATTAGAATCATAATCACTTTTCACCTTCAAATGGCTCTAACAGATTTTCTATACCACATTGGCATGGAAATTCAAGCTGTAGGCTCTGGGAGAAAAAAAAAAAAAAAAAACATTTGTTTATAAATGGGAAAATTCAGACACAGGCTATTCTGTGAGTCCTGAATGTTTCGATGATCTTTGGTTACAACATAGGATCGATATATCTGGACCTGCCAAGAAAGTAATGGGGCACCTGTCTAAGGATCTTTCTCAATGAAGAGACAATCATATACCTCATGGGGCTTTTATGTGCAAGAACTAAGACAGGATGAAGAATCAAGAAGTTCTTCTGGCTTCATTGTATCAAAATAATACAAAAATCAATCCAAAAATGGATAAAACCAGCATTAATAGTGATAATAGTAAAAAAAAAAAAAAAAAAACAAACAAAAACAAAAACACACACAGCAACAATAATAAAAAGAGGAAAAGTCTGATGTAATGTTTCTCTAGACTGGCTTGAGAGTCAGGTAGATCTCAGTCTAAGAACTCTGTGACCTCCAGGTAAATCATTTAATCCTTGAGTGCCCCAGGCTGCAATTCTAAGATTAGAAATTCTTGTTCTGCTTTGGTAAAGGAATTATCCAATCTAGGAGGTTCCATGCCAGTGAAATCATAGGTACAGATCTATGTTGCATGTTCTGTATGACAAGAAAAACAACAGCTAGCATTTATATGGTGCCTTAATAAAATATTTTACAAATGTGATTTTATCTTATCTTCACAATAAACTGGGATAATTCAACAATTATAATCCTTGCTTTAATATATGAGGAAACTGAGGCAGACAAAAATTAAAATGCCCAAAAAGCATATACTACGAAAGTATCTGAAGTCACATTTTAATTCAGATTCTCCTGGCTCCAGATCCTATATTCTATTTTATATTCTACCTAGCTGTATATACTCTTGAGTCAGTCAATCATTCTAAACTTGATTTTCCTCCTCTGAAAAATTAGGGGGTAAGAGGACATTATCTCTAAGATCCCTTCCATCTCTTGATCTCCATTATCTCTTAATTTTCATTATCTGTGTTTTTTTGGTTTTTTTTTGGTTTTTTTTTTTATGAGAGGCTATTGTCTGGGGTGGAGTAGAGAGAGTTCAGTAAAGAATCAGATCTCAATATATATATTTAAAAAAAGGTTGAGAAAATTCTAAATGCTTGGAAAATATCATGCACCTTTCACCATCCCTTCCCCAAAAGGTAACCAACAAAAATCTCAACTACTATACAACCACATATTTTAAAGTATTAATGAATCCAAGATTCTCTATGGACATCATAGGGGCACTCAGGATTTCCTTTTATTGTCCCTTAGTGTTGTGACCACCCAACATTTATTTTTCGTAAAACATGATTTTGGTTATCCTTTACTGCCTCCTCTACTACACAATTCTTTATTCTATTATGCTTCAGTCTACTTAAGCCCACTCTGCATCTCTCTGTTGTCCTTTTGATGAACCCATAAGTTTAATTCTCCAGAGAGAGCAGTAGTTCTATGGCATCAACAAAATATTGATGCTAAAAAGATATGCCTTTGTTTCAGGGTGAATCTTGAAAACATTAAAAGGATTTTACAGTTTCTTAAAGATAATCCAGCTTGTGAGAATTCTCTCATTTTGTATGCTCAGCTCATAAGCCATATCTACTCGACAGTAATATATTAGTTCTATGAACTATTGATCCATCTGTAGATTATGATCTGATTGATAGGTATCCTTCAATCATTTATGTTTAATTGGGATGACCACTTTTAGAAGGGAGTCTACCCATTTCATCCAGACTGACAGGACCATTGATAGGCCTGATCCCCAATCATTTTTCAGCACAAAAGCTTTAAGCTGTTCCATTTTTTTTATGTGGGCCAGTTTAACTTTCTTTAGACAGGCTGGTACCTCTCATTTTGGGGGTTAACTAGTACTGTACTGTTATGGTCATCTGATTGATTTTAGCCCTTCTGGAACTCAGAAACCCAAAATATAAGCAATCTATCTGCAGCAGGTGTGCACCACCACTCTGGGCTAGAATGAATTCTTGAGAATTATCATGGTTTTTATTTAAAATTCTCTAAAGCATCTGGTGTGAGACAACCAGCCTAACATCATCCAGGAATGGGAGAGACAAGACTAACTACAGAGAAGGAAGCTCTCTTTCTTTTAGACTGTTTGGGACATCCTCTAGGACTCAAAAGGAGAAAATGTTTCCTAGTTTTCTTTCTTGTTTGATAATAATAAAAACATATAATAAAAGAAAGCTATTTTGCTGACAAATCTTTCAAGGAATCATATCTGATTTTGACAGATGCATAGGGGGCACCTCATTGAAGGAGCATGTTGGAAAGGAATGGACAATGAAGTTGGATTTGGGTTAGAATGGAAGGTAGGATAAGGCAGGGGTCAGATTTGGGGAGCCTTAAAAGCCAAGCAGAGATAACGAGATTGGCGATTGGGACAGTGAAAAAGAATACGGTATTAAAGATCAGAGAGCTTCAATGGATTTCTTGTTTATTCCATCTGTGTCCTTAGACAAGTTATTCCTGTTTCCCTTGGCTAAGTTTTCTGATATGTAAAATGAGGGAACTGGATTAATGTCATGGAAAGCACACTGAATATCAGAGTGAGAGGACCTGAGTTTGAATTCTGATTTGTCTGGGTCATCATGGTATGTCACTTCACTTTGTTGGACTTCTAGGTCCTCATCTGTAAAATGAAAAGACTGGACTAAATAAACTCTAAAGATATTGTCATTTCTACACTCTGTGATGAGTAGGAGTAAGTAAGTGATACACCCAATAGAGCACCACACCTGGAGTTGGAAAGACCAGAGTTCAAATTCAGCCTCACATTCATACTAGCTAAGTGATTCTGACCAAGGATTAATCTTTGTTTACCTCCATTTCCTGATCTGTAAAATATAATATTACCCTCCCAAAGACTGTTGTGAGAACCCAATGAAGTAATTCTAAAGAGCTTAGCACAGTACCTGGTACATAGAAAGCACTATGTAAATCTTAACTTATCATCACCACCACCACCACCATCATCATCATCATCATCACAAGATTCTTTCCAGTTTCCAATTCTTTAGAAAATGAAAAGATTAGACCAGAAGTCTTTATCCTCTCCCTCGTTATAAACTTCTTTGGCAATCTATTGAAGTTTATATACTCTTTTGTGGAATGATATTTTAAATGACTAAAATAGAACATAAAGGAAACCAATCATAAAAAAAGTTATTAAAATACATTATTTAAAACCAATGTGCCATTTAGTGGCCCCCGAGTTAAGGACCATTATTTTAAATGAAGTAGATGCTTTATCAGTTGGGAAAGGTGTAGTAGATGAATATGATACAATATTATTATTATAAGAAATAATATAATAAAATGGAAGTATGAGAAGATTTATATAAATTGATACAAAGTTAAATAGGCTGAACCAGGAAAGAATATACACAATTACTATGACAATGGAAATGGAAACAACAACAATAAAGTCATAACTGCCCTGAATTGATAATAACCAAGCTTAAAACTTAAGAAAAGAAATGAGTAAAAAGTAACTTCTTACTGATCTTTTGAAGTGGGGCACTATGAATACAACATATTGGAGAAATGGCCACTTTGTTTTATGTGTTCTTTAGCTTTAATGAACTCTTTTTTTGTTTTGTTTTGTTTTTATCCTTTGTTATAAGAGATGATACTCTGGGAGAGAAAAAGAAGTAAATGGGAAATAAGGTGATTTAAAAACAAAAGCTATCCCAAAAATTGAAAAGAAAAAAAATATAGAGAGTGAAGGTTTGGAAACTAGGAAATAATCTGATAAAAGTTTTGTTTAAGGAAGATTTATCTGACAATATCTAAGATGAACTGGAGAAGGAAAAGCCAAAAGGCAAGAAAAAAATCTCCTAGGAGTCATTTACACAAATCCACTCAAAAGGCAGTTGAGGTGCTGGCAATAGAAATGAGGGGAAGAGGTAGATGAGAAGCATTTGAAAGGGAGGAAACTGGACACTTGCTTTCTGGATGGATATAGGGGATAAAAAGATGAATCAATTAGAGATCCAAGGTCTTGAACTTGAGTGAATAGAAAAGAATGATGTCCTTGACAGAGTTGCACACATGTGCGTGTGTGTGTGTGTGATGGGAGGGATTCCAAAGTGGAAAAAAAAGTATCTAACTTGAGAAAACAAGAAGATTGGATAATTTGGCACACACTTAGTAGAAATCATAAGAAAGATCTCCAAGCAGAACCAATGGAAATACTGGTGTGGAGCTCAAGTCATTTAGGAGGATTTCTAAGTCATTTAGGAGGAATAGTAGTTGAAGCTAGATTACTCTGCCAGAATATTTAAGTGATTTAAAAGAATTTTAAAAGAACTAATTGTGTTTTCAGATATTTGAGTTGGAAGAAGAACACCGAGATTTTAGTCTTGCATCACTTACCAACTAGATATATGACCTTGGGTCTCAGGTTTTATACTTATATAATGGAGGGATTTGAGGTTGCTTCAAGCTCCAATATTCCATGATCTTTATCAGGAGCTGCCTATGGTAAGCAGTAATTGTCTCTCACTATACTGGCCCTATAGTTTGACCAATTCTTTTTCATTATTTTCACTCACAAACCCAAGAAGAATCTTGCTTCATAATAGCTCTTTTCTCAGGAGGAAGAAAAAAAATAGCCAAACCTACATAGCTACATCCCTCTTTATAATGTACTCTTAACTCTATGTCCTTTCTCCACTTTACCCCAGAAGCCCTCTTCCTTAGAAGCTATCTCCATCCCTATTGCTTTTTCCCACCTCCTCCCAGAACCTCCATTTTAAGGAAGTACCCAGGTCAGCCTGATTCACTCTTGATTTCTCTTTCAGCTCTGCTCCTGATGTTTCCCCACTCGGGGAACTTCTTCCTCTATCTTCTACAGTTTTTTAGCTTCTTTTTATGTTTTGTCTTCCTCCTTTAGAATGTAAGCTCCTCGAGGGCAGGAACTAGCTATCTTCTGGTTTTAACTTGGATTTCCTGTGTCTATCACAGTGCATGATTCAAAGACTTGACAATTATTGTTCTTGACTTGAATCAGTTGACGAGATAGAAGATTTGCTTGCTTTCCTTTCCAAAGATTTTGAACTTCTTGGATGCTAAAAGGTCAGAATCTGCCTGACCTCCAAAACCTGATCCCTAACTGATCCATCAAAACCTCTGTTGCTTCCTACTTACTGATCAGTCTCTTTGGTTCAGACCATCATCTCACTCTGATATGACTACCCATGTACAACTCATCTTGGACCAACTTGTAGAGGGCTGAAACTATTGGGTTGATGCACTGAGGTCGGGACTGCTAAGCACTTGAGGCTAACTACTGATTGCACTATACTCTATGGATATATGCTTGGAAAATGGTTCTTTCCATTATCCATACTGGCTCAATGATTGGTGCATAGAAGATTGTAGGAGGGACTAGGAGGTGGAGTAAGATGGGCCAGGGACACACTCTCGAAGGTAGATGAGGGAGAAGGCAGTTGCAGAGATTCTGCTTCCATCCTGTTCAATCCTGCATCTGGGACCAAGAATAAAGAAGGACTTTTGCTTATCCTGACTCCGTCTGATTCTGGGGTGTCCTGAGTGCTAGCGTGGTCATTACACCAACTGGCTTAACCCTGTTTTTATCTGACCCTCTAAAATCTAGCCTGCAGGCCAGATGCAGCAGCTGAGGATGATTATCCCCCTCACCCCGGGCTATGAAGTTTCTTTATTTAAAGGCCCACAAAACAAAGTTTTTGTTTTTACTATAGTCCGCCCTCCAACAGTCTGAGGAACAGTGAACTGACCCCCTATTTAAAAAGTTTGAGGACCCCTGCTCTAGATCAAAAGTAGATCTTTCTTAAAATATCTTCTATTCTGGCTACTGATGTTTTATTATGATATCCCCTCTCTGATACTGATACTAACCTTACTGAAGTTTAAATTTTTGTATAGCCAGTTTTATGTTAAGTATAGTCTTCAGGGCCTAACATCAGAAAGACCTGACTTCGAACCCAATCTCAGATACTTACTATGTCATCCTGGTTTTACCTTTTACCCACCATTTACCTTGGTTTCCTCATCTGTATAATGTCTATAATAATTGTACTTCCCTACTAAGGTTGTTGTGAGGATCAAATAAAATAATGTTTATGAAACAAGTTAGCACAGTGCCAAGCACAGAGTAAGTGCTACATAAATATTAGCTATTGCTATTATTATTTACCAATAATATCTCCTCCGAAAGAAATGAAAATATATTTCATGTGAAAACACATTTAATAATTATTTTTAGGTGCCAGGTCTGACCAGTTTCTCAGAATACTTGTTAGTGTTGTGAAGATGAAGAATATGCAAGTGCTAATGAGATCCAGAAACTGAATTTTTTTTATTAAATCTTTTTTTAATTTTTCAAAGCATATGCACAGGCAATTCTTCAACATTAGCCCTTGCAAAACCTTGTGTTGGAATCCCCCCCCCTTATCCCCACTCCCTCCCCTAAATGGCAAGTAGTCCAATATATGTTAAATCTAATATATGCATACCTATTTACAAAATTATTGTCTGCACAAGAAAAATCAAATCAAACCAGTAAAGAGAGAGAGAGAGAGAGAGAGAGAGAGAGAGAGAGAGAGAGAGAGAGAGAGAAGCAAAATAAAATGCAAGCAAACAACAAAAAGAGTGAAAATACTATGTTGTCGTTCCCACTCAGTTCCCATAATCCTCTCTCTAGATTCAGATGGCTCTCATCATCACAAGGTCATTGGAAGTGTCCTGAATCATCTCATTATTGAAAAGAGTCACATCCATCAGAATTGATCTTCATATAATCTTGTTGTTGTCATGTACAATCATCTCCTGGTTCTGCTTATTTCACTTAGTGTCTAAAATCATTTTGCTGATTGTTTCTCATAGAATAATAATATTCCATAACATTCATATACCATAACTTATTCAGCCATTCTCCAATTGATGGGCATCCATTCAGTTTCCAAAGAAACAGAATATTGTTAATCTTTGAACATTTTAGCTATTTGTATAACATATTTGATTTTTGAGATTATAATCTTCAAATAAAGAAATTTCAGGGCTAAAAAAAAGACCATGGGCTCCTAATAATGAATGAGACCAAAACATCTGTTTATAAGTAGCTTGAATATTTTGACAAATTGCAACTGGTAAATTTTTAGGTATATTTTGTTAAGACAGCTCCATGTTACTCGGGTGAGAAGATTCACAAAGCTCACCCATCTGATCATCTACAAACCCATGTCTCAAATTTTCATTGCTTGGTACAGAGTGATACTAATTGGGAAGGAAGAAGGAAGAGAATATGAATCTGTAATTTCATTGGTACAGGGAACTCCCGATGTGGAGATTCCTTTCACTAATGAGGATTTGCAAATTATTTGCAGTTTATAGTGTCTGAGAATTACCTGATGTCACATTCCACATATTTGTACCTTGCCTAGGATTATGTAGCCTGGATAAGAAGCAGGAATTGAATACAGGACTTCCTGACTCCAAAGTAGGACTTCTGCCTACTACCCTCTGCTACCTTGTACAAAGTAGGTGTTTAATAAGTGCTTGTTGCATTAACTTAGATTGGATCTTCACAGCTGTAACTGAAATAATCCTTGTTGCTCTTTCTGGGAGTGGACAAGGCTGAAGGAAGGTTGTTAACAGGTTCTGAATCAAGACAATCAAGGTCCCTGGGCCCCCAGGCTTTAGGGATCTTTCTACATATTTGTGAAGCTTTAAGTGCATGCCAAAGTAATAATAACAGCTGACATTTCTATAGCACATAAGGGCTTAAAAGTACTTTTCTGACAACAATCTGTGAGTCACAAATTATGTCATCATACTGAAAAAGCATTTTAAAATAACACAGCACTTTCAAAAATCAAATACAAGCTACAATTCTATTGTTTTATTTACCAGTTGTTTTAGATCTTTTTAGTCATTTGTTAAAATTGAAATATAATGGCAAATGATTCACATTGTTGCTTGGAGAGTGGGTTTTATGGGTGACAAGAAACAAATAATTGGTCACCTTGTGGATGACCTTCTGGTGACATCTCCTGGATCCCCTGGCAGCAGACATAGTGTATCACATGACACCAATTCCAAGTCTTTTCCACTCAGAACAACATGTCAGAAACATTGTCTTCCAGAATCAATGATCAGTCTCTGAGTGTCGGATCAAGTATTTTGAGAATATAATTTTATAGATCTAGGGTTGGAAAGTATCTTTGAAGTCAACTAATCTAAGCCCTTCCATTTGCAGATGAAGAAACAGAACCAGGGAGCTTATATGATTTGTCCAACATTACACAGTTACCTAATAAATAAATATCAGAGGCAAAATTTGAACCTGTATCCTTTAAATAAAGAGCCACAGCTCTGTCCATGGTTCCACTCTAACATCTTAGACTCTCTACCACATTCTATCACCTTTCCATAATTCAAAACTGATCTCTAAGACAAGAGTATCTTTTTAATGGACAGGTATTAATAAGCCTCCAAATGAGAGGTAGGATGGTATAATAAATAGAGAGCTGTCCTTGGAATTGAGCAGACTTGAGTTCAAGTCCTCTTTCTAAGATATATTGGCTGTGTGAACGGAACAGATCATGTGACTGTTCAGCTCCCACTTCCCATCTTCAGAGGACCACTGAAGCATTTTCATCTAGGAATTCTTTACAACAATTAAATTACCAGAGGAATTTTTTTCTGCAGCAAAGTTATATAATTATAAATCATGAAATATAATGATCTCAGAAGAAAGAAAATTTCAGCCAACCCAGAGATCACTAGAAAGATCAAATGTGACCATAGGTACACTATAGCATAGGTGCAAATAGGATCTCCTTCTTTTAAAACCCCCAGTTTCCTTCAAAACTTAGTTCAGGTGTGACTTTCAATATGGAATCTTTTCTGATATCCCAGAGTTGGGGACTTATTCCCCCAAATTATGTAACATATGTCAAGAAATATATACAAGTACTAAATATTCAAAATGTATGTTAGATGTCTGTATAGATACAAAATACTGAATGTATATTTAATAATATATAAATATAATGATATGTGAATATATAAAGAATATGTAGATTTCTTATATAGAAATAATATAGAGAAAATATAGAGTAATTCTATAATATACAATATGTATTCTCTATATGGAATTATATATTCTATATCATAGGATATATATGTATCATATAAAATAGATATGCTTATGTGCATGTTCCTTCCATAGAATACAATATCCTTGAGGACAGGAACTATTTCATTTATGTCTTTATATCTCCAGAATCCAGAATAATTCTTAAGTCTTCCCCTCTCAGATATAGATAGATAGCAGTCTATAACTATATCTATGTATATGTGTATATCTGCATACATGTGTGTATCTACCTATATATCTAGGTTTCTTTATATTTATATCAATCTAATCTCTATATATCTATGTCTATATATACACATATACAAATTTGGTAAAAGAGGTCATTCTTTACCTTATTTCTTATCTAGCCTTAATCATTGAATGAGTATTGCCTCACTTTAACTGAGATTTGTAAAAAAAAAATCTTAGTTTACAAAGGCCAAGGTCTCCCACTGCATCTGGGGTCATCTCCAGTCATCTTGATATTATATATATCTTCCAATTACTTGCAGGATATATATATATACACACACACACACACACACACACAAATGTGTATATATATATATATATATATATATATATGTATATATCCTGCAACTAACCGGCAGAAAATGAGTTTGTTGACTGCATAGCCTTTCCTTGCGTAAATCCAAATCACTTGCAAGTTATAGCACCACCTTCCTGATGTCATGATTCTCTGTAAGAATGAAGAAAAAATGACAACAGTTCCTAGGATATAGCATATATTTAATACATGCTTATTGGTTAAGAAATTACATGAATTCTCTGTAAGAATGAAAAAATGACAACAGTTCCTAGGATATAGCATATATTCAATACATGCTTATTGGTTAAAAAATTACATGAAGGGGACACGTGTTCATTGAAAGAGATGGAATAATCATGCTATGAGAATCAAGGATCATAGATGGAAGTTGAGATTACAGCACTGATATCTTCAAACTATTAAATAAATCAGAAGAAAGTTTCTAGTAGGTCCCATGGATGAGTAGATCTTCAGTTGAGGATAGATGGAAAGACATGAAGAAGAATTATATAGGATGAAATGTAAATGAGTTCTAATCTTTACCTGAGATTAGGCATGGAGTGGTAACAAGGACTTGGAAAGATTCAAAAGAAAAATTGAATTAAGAAAATACAAAAATAACAATTGTAAATTGAATAAACTATAACAAATATAACATCAAAGAAAAGAATTGGAGAAAGCTGACAACCATTAAATGAAATAGAGAATCTTGAACAATGAAGCAGTAAATTGGTAATGAGATTAGAATTTAAAATAAGGTGATTATAGGGCCCAGATTCTAAACTGATGAAAGAGAGGCTTTAAGTATTTTTAGGAGAGTTTCAAGAACTCAAAATGTCCTTGTTCCCCATTTCATTTTTCCCCCTTCACGCTCTGAATAAAGTAAAATTCAATCCCACACTTCCTTCCACAAAATTAGCAGGTCCCAGGGGGATCAAACCCCAAAAGATGACCCCAAGTCTTCCTCCTCATTTGTTCTAAATCTACTCAGCTGAGTTCAACAGCCAGAGTTTATGCCAGCATCAAATTAGCCAGTCAGTCATAAATCCAATGAGATGAGAGGATCTCTCTGATTAACAGGAAAAATGAAATATCATTCCTTTATTTCTTCATCACTTCAAGGTAACTCTAGTTAGAGGTTCATGGCCTCCCTCTAACTCTGATCCATGACTTATAGAGGCCAATTGTCCCTATGACAGTTGTGGTTTGGCTTACAAGATGGGGATGGAAAAAGTTATTGACACTGAGCTCTTTATTCTCTATCCCAGACATCTCACACTCTACCCAAGTATACAAATGAACACATCATCTTCTTCATATAACTCCTTCTAATAACTGATTCTAATTATCATGCTTGTTTATTCTGTGTAACTCTTACCCATTGCCTCAAAAACATTACCCACAACTGGTTGTCTCCAAACTATAAAAGGACAAACTACTTTGGGATGTAGGCTAAATATTTAATATAAGTCCTGCACTCAGCCATAACTAGAACAAGCTACAATGAGAGAAAATTATAAAGGAGAATCTTTGTTATTTTATTCAGTCATTTCAGATATGTCAGACTCTTCATGATGCCATTTTAGAGTATTCTTGGCAAAAACAATGGAATGGTTCACCATTTCCTCTCCAGCTTATCTTATAGATGAGGAACCAAGGCAAACAAGCTCAAGTGACTTGTCAAAGGTCACACAGCTAGTAAATGTCTGAGGTCAGATTTGAATTTATGATGAGTCTTCCTAATTCCAAGCACAGTACTCTGGAAACTATGTCACCTACCTGCCTCCCCCAAAATCATTTAGACTTGGTATAAAGAAAAGCATAAAGTCGGGAGGTTTTGACTTTCTCCTTAATAAAAGGTCTTGAATAAATGCTAGATGACAAAAATGTAGTGATTGATGCTAGGGGGGAGTTATGTTTCACTTCTAGATTGGGCTCCAAATGGCTTCTGAGATCCCTTCCTGCTCTGAGAGTTTTAAATATTGTATATTGCTCTTGAAAAGATCAGAAAGACAGTAGCTAGCCATGTCTTTGAGTCAAGTCCCAAATCCCAAAGCTATTTGCCAATTCAGACACAAAGAAATAAGACTCACCCTTGGGAGTATGGACAAAATTATCCACTTGGGATCTCCTTTTGACAGGGAGATGCTATAGACAGAACCTTTAAAACCTTTAAAGGATAAGACCTTCAAACATCTTTGAGCTAATATAATTTTACTGACAGTTTTGGAAATACTCCCCCCTTCTTCCTTAGGTTCCTACTTTATTATATTCCATGACTGTGAGTGTTCTCCTAAAAACACCACTCTCCATAGCACTCCTCCTTGCCTAAATGGAATAACTAGTTATAGTGCTCTTTCTATTGATGGGGAAGCCCTGATACATTCCTCAGCAGAGTATTCAGTCTTTCTCTGTCCTTTACCCCCTCATTACTAGTTTTACCAATTTTCTTGCTGCTACTCCCATGGATCCTTGAGGCTCCTTGGTGTATGCTCAGAACTCCTGCTGAATAAGCCAAGACAGCTCTTCATTCACCATTCCAACAGTGCCCTTGACATAAATTTAAGATATGTTTTCCTCTGTTTGGAATTTAGTACTCTTCATAATCTGCCTCCTGCTTCTCTTTTCAGGCTGATTATATGTTGTTCCATTTACCACATTTTACTTTCCAACAAACTCACCTACTTCTTTTTCTCATTACATGACATTCTACCTTCCTCCCTTTTGCCTGAGCTGCCTCCCATGCCTGGAATATTCCACTTTTCAAGAACTCTGACTCCCTATAAAGCTCAAGTCAATTGTTACCTCAATAATCAGCCCTGTTCAGGCAGAGATCACCTCTTACATTCTACTAACTATTAATCAACAAACATTTATTAAGCGACTAGTATGGATCAAGGAGTAGGGATACAAAAGGCAACTGGAAACTGATTCCCAGAATCTCAGATGCGAAATATTCACTGTATTACTTTTACTTTGAACCTCTATGGTCAAGTGGAACAATAACAACAACAAAAATGATTCTGACAGTGGTGTCAAGGAGAGACAAGAGGAATAGCTGCTCCTAGTTGTGTAGCTCAAAAGCCCCCACCATCATTTATGTTACCCAGCCATTAACAATAACTCACTACACTCAATTAGCTGTTAGCAAAGATATTGGCTAAGATAGCATAATTAAAAAATAGCCCAAATAATTCCCTAATAAAGCTGAGGCATTCTCTCCCACAAATACACAGAGGCTGTGGAAAGAAGAATCTTAAACTTAGAGGACAATGGTAATGAGAATGATAGACAGGATACATTCACATGACTCCTAGTCTGATAGGACTTGGAAGTCCCTCTTCTCTTAGTGTGGCTCCTATGAAACTTGGGTATAGCATCTCTGCTGCTCAGGTTCCCAGGACTGATTCCTCTTTGTAGTCAAACTCTTTTTTCCTACTGCCAGAGGTCACACTCCTTGAAGTATTTTCATCCATCAGGGGACTATATGTCTCTGCTTATATATATATATCCAGTGAATCCCTTTACCATCTCTATTAGTGGTCTAGTAGCTCCCTTTCAATGCTATAGGATTGATACTGAAGGAAAAAAGAAATAGATATTATATCCTCTCCTCTCCCAGCCCCCTGCCTTAATCTTTTCCATAAGGAGTTTTCAATCTAACCTATGCTTTAACTGCCAACATTCATTCAGATGGATCTGATTGGCAATATATCTCTTCTCAGAATGATAATTATAAAAACATAAAACAAAATACATAGGATCAAGGAAGTGTCGAATTATATTGAAATCATTGTCAAAAAAATTTTAAACAAAAGTTAATGGGCTCCAAATTAAGAACCCCCGATTCAGGATTTAACTTTCAATCTCTCAGAGATATGGCTAATTTATTTGGTAAGACAATTGACCCCAGAAAGGGGTCACTAGATAACCTCTTAATATATTAAAATCTTATAATGTGTGACTTATCCTTTGACTGCATAAACTTTACTGGTACTCGTGATACATGGGTGATGATTGCTAGTTGGGCAAGAAGTATTAAAGAAGGATTTTAGGATTGGAGAGACCTGAGTATATGTGCAGAAAAATGGAAAGAAGTAAGTAGCAAGGGAAAGATCAAAGATTCTCAAGAGTGAGGAGCTGATGGCTGAAGCATGGCCTGGAGAAGGCAGGAGAGAATGGATGGAGGAAAAGAGAAATTTCAACTGGACTTATTCAAACTGAGAAATTTATTCTTAGTTGTTTTTAAGCAATCTCAGTCCCAGTGATAATTCCACATTAATACTGCTTTCCCACACATTGCTCTGCCAAACTCAAAAAACCCAAAATGTCATTAATCTGCTTATTCCTTAGATTCTCAGAGCATAAAATGCCTTTTTTCCTGAAACATCTTTGTTCAGTGACTCTTCCTTCTGGGGCTGCTTTTTCTTCTCACCTTCCCTCTGGAATTGATTTTACTGGTATAGTTTTCTTAGAGAAAGCTATCCCAAGTATGTATGAGCTTGGGCAAATCCTTACATCTTACAATGTTTGACATATAGTGCATGTTTATGCAATGTTTTTCTATTGATTGATTTCCATACTCCAGGTCAGAGGTTTGTAACAATATCTCTCTACTGAAGCTGACATCAATGGACTTCTCCATTTGGGGAACTGGTGAATGACTCAGCATCACAGAATTTTCAGATTTCATCATTATTTTCCTCAACATATTAAAACAAAATCAATCTCACAAACTGCATGTAAATAGAACAAAAGTATCCTCCCTCACTTGCCAATTGCCAATAGAGAACTCTCACTTCCTGGAACAGGGCAGAAATCTCCTTGAATGCTACCCTGAAATCTACATTGTGCTAAAGTCTGCCTTCATATAAAGCCTTTAAATTAACTGGGACATGCTCACCCCTGACAGCTCCATGGGATTAATTTGAGGTTAACCAGAAATTCACTCTGACTGAGCGAACCAGGGAGTGGAAGGGGCTAATAGTCACCCCAAATCTGCAAATTGAGAAGGAATCCAGGGACTCTGTGAAGTTAAAGGAGTCTTCATCCCTTGGAGGCAAAGACTCAATACATAAATTTATATATCTAATTTGGAAGCAGTAGACATTTAAAGTCATTTTCAATTTGTCTTTTTTTAAAATATTTTTTTTACTGTGGTTTAAGAGTTACTTCATAAGGTGTTCCCAGAGGAGTAGCTGGGCAAAATTCTATTCTATCTATTCACCTGGAAGTAGCCATTTTTTTCTCATTAGAACCCAAATATCCATTTCTCCAATGAACAGATCAGGACTGGAGTATCATAAAAACACATAGGGAAGTCATAGATAATTTTACACTTGCTGTGAGATTCAGACACTTCTCAATGGAGAAAGATCACACAATAGAGAAGGATCTTGTCACTCAATGACTTTGTGGGACCTTGGTTGAACATGAAAAAATGTATCAAAGGGTGATTGAATACCAAAAATGATTTATTAGGTGATTCACTCAATTCCTATCATTTATTTCTTGTTGCTTCAATCACTTCAAATCCCTCAATTGGAAGTAAACATTTATACTATTCTTCTCATCTCTCCTAAGTGTTTCTTTTTGCAAAAGCTAATTGATGTTATTTAAGTGCTAGTCACAAACTAGAGCTTAACAGTGAGGGAAAAACAGTCAGAAGATACTCAAACTAAGAATATGAGGAAAGGGATACTCTAACTCCCCAAGGGACATTCCTATAGCTCCAAGAAAAAAATGTCATAACCTGGTTCTGGAATAGTGAAGTCAGAGTATATTTATTATACTTACTCAAGAAATAATAATACATAAGCTATCATCCTACCTTGACACCACAATGTAAATGGTTATCAAGTTACTCTTTTCCCAGATAAGACTTTGGAGTATAACCACTGACTGTGAAGGACAGGATTGAGTCAGTGGTGGTAGAAATTTAGGAAGTAGTGTGAGAGTCCTGGATACTGATCAAGAGAAAGAAAAGAGAAGCAATTCAGGAGGGCATCAGTAACAAACTTCCCCTAATTCACAATTTTCCCTAAAGCACACTCTATTTCTACCTCTTCTTATATTAAAAAAAGAGTCTCAGTATTATATTATTACAGAAGAAAATGAGAATGTTTTGTCCACAGGGAGTAGATGAACTAAAGGTAGCTTAATAGGTTTTCATTGTAGAAGGTTTTAAGGGAGGCTAATATTAGCACTGGTGACTGTGTTTTCAAAGACAAATAACATCATTCTGAGGGCACAAAAGAGTAAAATCAAGCTTCACAAAATGATAAGATTATTCCTCTGGTAAGATTACTGTCACTGAACACATCATATCATATAGACATGGAAAATTAATTCATCAACAATTTAAGTCCCATACAGATATCATGTCCCACTACTATTCAACGGAACCAGAATGCTCAATGACTTTTCTAATAAGTCTTTAACTTTTTCAAATCTATCTAGAAAGAAAACTGTAAAAACTCAGGAATCATCAAGACTGCCAAAAGGATCGGGTCTCCTTCCTCTCTGTTTAAAAGCAATGGGATGCAGGTTCAGCATTATAAACATTCCCTCTTGTGACATTCACTTTGTTGAATAGCTTTGATTAGCTATTTTTGTTGTTGTAAAGAAGAGTTAGGACCTTCCTTTACAAGAGCAACACAAAATAGCCTACTGCATCTTCAGCCAAGTGGATTTTGTGGGTACATTGTCATTTTCTAAATGCTGTTTTATCTACTAAAAGGAAGAACCAGGAGCTTTGGAATCTAATGGTAAGTGAACCAGACACCTGCACTTTTACTACTTCTAAGCAGCTGAGATGAAAGGAGTGAAGGATTTGGAATTATGAATTAAGGAGAAAGAAAAGTCACTTTTGGCAGGACTTATCTAAAATTTACTAAAATCTATTCAAATTCCATAATTTTGCATGTGAGTAAAGATAAGATTCAGAGAGGTGATTGTACAATGTTCCAAAGGTAGAGGAAGGAAATATTTTAATTAATTTAATGTGATCCCTGCCTACTCATTTCCATTTGCCTCAATTCCTCTAAATGCAATGGAAACAGCAGTTGACTAAAACAAATGAGACCTAAGTTCCAGAATTGTTTTACAATCCAATTTAATACAAGTTCATTAAATGATTACTGTATGCAGTGCACTAAGAGCTAGGAGTTATGGTGGTGCAAATTGACATCACTCTATTAGAACTGGAGTTATTCCCCAATAGACAGCCAAAAGTTTCCAAAAGTTATAAAAAATGTCAACTACCATCAACCATTTGAAAGAATGCATTGAATTTTTACTAATATGAAAATACTCCTGTTACTATTATTACTATCACTACTACTACTATCTGCTGCTGCTGCTGCTGTTGCTGATGCTACTGTTTTGTGTCCAATACTACCACTAAGAAGAATGATAGGAAAGTCTCATATGGGCAGGCCCAAGTTCTCTAACATGGAGGTGCTCTGTATCCCCATTATATGGATAGCCTCCTTTGATTAGCTAAGCAATCAAAATAGACTGCATTTTAAAAACTGGCCAAATTGAGATAGTCCCTCATTTTTAGCTTGCTCACTTTCTTATACAAAAGTCCAGAATATAAAGATTACAGTTCATAGTTCAAGAGGTTATGAAATGAATCAGTGAGAAGGGAAAAATTTCCTTCACCTATTCACCCATCCTTTTAATGTAATTTTTAAAAAATGGTATTATAGTTGTTTATGTTTTGTTCTATGTCATTTTCCTTCTTAGTTTCAGGTGTCTGGTGATTCACCCTGTCAATTGAGGGATTCAAGTCTTGGTTACCTTGGGAACAATATTTCAGGAAGACTGTTGAATCAGGGAAGACCAGAAAATTCATGGTATCTAGGACTCAAACCTGAATTTTTTTGTGAACCTTGAACTAGGACTAGGAATCTAGAACTGAGTTAAGCAAGGAACCTAATCCCTTTTCCTCTCTTCTGAGTATGATGTCATGTAGGCTAGAGAATCAAGCTCCAGATGTTGAAGGAGTAAGTTTGTATATTTGTGGTTATACTTGGAGATACACATTTCCTTGTGGAAGCTTTTTAGGCAACTATTAATGGCTAAATGGAATTGGAATGGGAATAGAAAGGGAGGCTATTGGTTAAAGGTGCCAAAGATATTTATCCAGAGCCTAGATACCCTAACAACATGAGGGGAACTAGAGAAATCTAGGTGAGGGATAAGATGCAACATTTATTCTTATATCATCACCCCATACTCATCAGATGATAGATGATAGCAAAGTAAAAATGATAAAAGTTGGTAGAGTTATGAAAAGGCAGACATAGCAATTCATTAATGTTAGATCTATGAATTGATCCAACCATTCTGGAAAAGAAATGAGAATTATACTAAAAAAAAAGTCACTATAGAGTGTACATACCCTTTGATCAAGAAACATAATTGAACATATGTCCCCAAAAGAATAAAAGACAAAGGGAAGGATTTTTTTTTACATGCAAAAATCTATGTACAAGAAGATGGAAGGACAAAGAAAGAAATCACCAGCGTTCTCCTAACATTCCCTTCTAAAGAACTTTAAACTAATATTTGAAATAAAATAATGAAGTGGCAGAGCCAACAGAAGGTTAAAATGAGTCCAGGCTAACACAATGCAGTAGGTTATAAAGAGTAATCTGTGACATGAGAGGAGGAGGCTGACTCTGAATGAATGAAACATCAGTAGTGGGACTAAGTGGTAGACTCAGAAGCTTCAGATTTGGGAGCTCTCAAACAAGAGAAGGTAAGAGAACCTGTCAAGTGATCAGAGATTGCAGGGATACTCTGTGCTAGCAGGGGTTGCGAGGATCAGATACTGTTTGACAACTCCATTGCCTCTACTCACTTCTGAGTCATCATTCAAAAGTGAAGGGGAACACTTTTAGTCAAGAAGATTTATATTAAGGGAAAGTACTGGTTTGGACCCAAGAGACCAGGGTCCTTAGAAGCAAGAGTTCTTACTTTTACAGAGTCTAGACTAGGAGAATAGTGACCACACTTCCCCCAAAGTGACACTTCTTTGGGAATTTCCAAATCCCCAGGATTAGTTCTAAAAATAGAAATGTGGGAAAAAAACCTGAAGCTTGAGATAATGCTCTATACCCCCTTTCTTCACACACACACAGACACACAGACACACACACACACAGACACACACACACACACACACACACACACACCATATCCACTCATACAACCACCCTCACACTCCCACACACTGGGAGCAGAGACCAATATTAAGATAAATTTCTAAATAAAATAAAAGGTGTAAAAATGGTTAAACAGAAAAAAAAAACCCTTGACAATAAAAAACTAGTGTCATGATGGAGAAGAGCAAGACAAAAACTCAGAAGATTGTGAAGTCAAAAGAGAAAAGGGAAGTCTCAAAGGGGAAAAAAGCTTATTAGATACAAGCCCAACAAGAATTCCAAGAAAACTAAAAGAAAATTCAAAATCAATTTAGAGTGGTAGAGATAAAGGATGAAAGCAATGGAGGAACAATATGAAAATGCAATAATTTCTTAAAAATGAGAATTGGGCAAATGGAAGCTAATGATTCCATAAGACATTAAGAAAAAGACAAAAACAAAATCAAAAGAATAAAAAAAACAATAGGAAATGTGAAATATTTAATCTGAAAAACAACTGAGCTGTAAAATAAATTAAGGAGAGATAATTTATGTATTATTGTACCACCTGAATCATGATCAAAGGAGCCTAGATATTACATTTCAAGAAATTATCAAGAAAATCTTACCCACAATTCTAGAGCCAGAGGGTAAAATAGAAATTGAAAGAATCTAAAGTAATCACTTGAAAGATGTTCCAAAATGAAAATTCCAGGAAATATTATAGCCATATCCCAGAGCCATCAGGTGAAAGAGAAAATACTTCAAGTAGCCAGAAATAAGCCACTCAAAAACCATAGTATTATAGTCAGGATCATATAAAATTTAGCAGTTACCATATTAAAGGAGCCAAGGGCTTAGAATATAATATTTATAAAGGCAAAAAGGAGGATTACAACTAGAAATAAGCTACCCAGGAAAATTGAGTATAATTTTTCAAGCGAAAAATGGACACCGATGAAATAGAGGATTCCATCAGCATTTCTGATGGAAAGACCAGAACTGAAAAGAAAATTAAACTTTCAAATACAAGATACGAGAGAAACATAAAAACGTAAACAGGAAAAGACAATCATAAGGGACTCAATAAGGTTAATATCTTTCTATATGAAAAGATGAAACATGTCATCTAAGAACCTCATTATTATTAGGGCAGTTAGAAGGACCCTATATAGAAATAGGGTGTGAAAAAAATTAGATTATATTAGAGTTATGTAAAAAATGGAGAGGGAGAAAAGAGAAGTACCCTGAGAAAATGGGAAAGGAAGAGTGGGGAGATCTATCTCATATAATAGGGGCATCAAGTAAATGCTTTTATAATGGAGAGGGTAATGGAGGGGCCAACACTTAAATCTCGCATGCAAAATGGTTCAAAGAATGGGAAAAATACATATATATATATATATATATATATATATATATATACACTCAAGATGTAATAGAAATCTATTTTACAAAAAATGAGAAGTAGGAGAGAAAAAGGATAATGGAAAGTGGCATTTATAAAAGGGGGGCAAACAAAAGAACGGAATGGTTAGAAGCAAGACAGCCATTAAAAGAGAGAATTACAAAGGAGAGAGAAGGATAAAAAGAAGAAAAGAAAGAGAGAAATGTATAATTAGCGATCATAACTGTGAATGGGATGAATTTGTTGATAAAATAAATTAGATAGTAGAATGGATTAGAAAATAGATTCCAAAAATGTGTGGTTTACCAAAAAAAAAAAATGTTAGAAACAGAAATATACAGAGCTAAAACAAAGGGCTAGAGAAAAATCTATTTTGGTTCAGCTGAAGTAAAAATAAAAAAAAAGCAGGTGTAGCAATTATGATCTCAGTTAAAGCAAACAAAAATAGATCTAATTTAAAAAGATAAGTGAAGAAACTACTTGTTAAAAAACTACCATAGGCTATGAAATAATATCAATACTAATCACATATGTATTACAAGTAAAAGCATCTGAATTGTTTTTTTGGTTTGGCTTGGTTTGGTTTTTGGCAAGGCAACTGGAGTTAAGTAGCTTACTCAGGGTCACTCAGCTAGAAAATGTTAAGTGTCTGAGGCCTAACTTGAACTCAGATCCTCCTGACTTCAGGACCGGTTTCTATCTATGCTACCACTTAGCTGCCCACATCCAAATTGTTAAAGGAAAAGCTAAATAAATTATAGTTTGAAATAGACAGCAGAATTATACCAGTATGGGACTTAACATTCCCCATCTCAGAGCTAGATAAATCTAACAAAAAAAAAAATGGGGAAAAGGTAGAAAGGAAGTTGAAATGAATAGAAAATTAGAAAAGTTAAATATGATAGATCTCTAGAGAAAACTAAATCAAAATAAAATAGAGCATACCATTTTCTGTGTTGTAAATAGCACCTTCACAAAAACTGACCCTGTATTAGGGCAGATTCAGAAAAACAGATATATGAAATGCAAATTACTAAATACTAAAAGGAAATAAAAAAGAAATTAATAAAATTGAAAGCAAAAATATTTCCATGAAAGTGATAAATAAAATAAATAAATAAAATTAGGAACTGGTTTTATTGGGGGGGGAGCAAATAATACAAAAGACAAACCATTTGCTAATTTGAATAAAAAAGAAAGAAAACCAAATTACTAGCATCAAAAATAAAAAGGGTGAATGTACTACCATTGCAGATGAGATTAAAGCAATTATTAGGAGTTATTTTGCCCAATTATACATCAGTAAAATAAAACTAACAATCTAAATGAATGCCCTAACGCTCATAGGACAAATTACAGTCTAACTTTTTCTGAGACTTTTCAAAATCTTATTTCCACCTTCTTCTATATCTTTATTCCACATTTTTCTTTCCTGAACTCTACAATTCAGCCCAAGTAAACTATTGCCTTTTCCATGAACTTATTATGCCATTATCTGACTTCCTGCATTTGGAACAATCTATTGACCATATCTAGAATGCATTTGCTTCTCATTTTTACTCTTCAGAATCATTTTCTCCCATTATGGCTCAGATCTGGTGTCATTACTTCTATCAAGCAATTCCTGATCCCCTCCTCCACTGCTGAAGGTTGTTTTCCTGTCCCCAAATTTTTCAGGATATTTAGTCAGGCTTTCTCAACATATTTATATCTGGAAGAGAGCTTGGAGATCACAGAATCCCAGAATATAAAAACTACCTCTAGGGTGTCTATTCAAATTTAGGGAAGTTCTCAGTCTTAAAAAATGTTTCCCAACATTGTTCTTTTTGCAATTTCTATTCTGTTTCTTCTCTCTAGAGCCAAACAGAAAAAAAAAAATCTCATCTCTCCTCCCCATTATAGCTTTTCAAATATTTAGACAGCAACCATGTAGTCCAATGTTTTTATTTTATAAATATATTTAGGAAAAGAAATATCAAATGACTTGTACAAGGTCATATGGGAAGAAAATGGAAGAACAAGAGTCAAAGCCAGGTATTCTGAATTCAAAATCTGAGCTCCTTTATGTATACCAAACTGCTTTGCCTCCATTACATAGTACTTTAAAATTATATTATATTATATCCATAACTTATCCCCCCCCAATGCAATAAGGAAATGGCTGTTATTTTGCTTTGATTTTTTTTTAATATTTGAATTTCCAGTTCCTGTAGCAATGAACACAGTAAGCATTTAATAAATATGTGATTTATTGAAATATGAGGTCGCTCCTGAGCATAGTTTTAAAGATAAGAATTTCAACAAGCTGAAATTCAGAGGGATATTTGTGGTTGACTGGAACACAATGGAAAGAACAATATCCAAAATGTTTTGATTTTGAGTGACCAATGATGAATTCCAAAGAAAATCAGTACATGAATTGGAGTGACATCATCATATGGAAAGACATGTCAGTGACCATGTAGCAGGCTAATAGATGGTGGAATGATCTAACTAGTTATTGGAACCGATGAGAAAAGAAATAGTCAAATATGAGGCTGAAAACAGTGGTATGAATGGGTGGATCTGCTGCTCCTTTATTATATCAGAGATATATCATCTCTTCAGTATAGATTCTCTGTTGATCCATATGCCAACACCTTTATAACTTAGTAGATGTTGATTGTCTTCAAGAGTTCCTATGACCAAAAGTAAATCATGATAATTATCTCAAAACTTAGGTACACAAAATTCAAGCCATTTCCAGATCTATACTCAAAGATTTCCCAGATTGTCAGGATCTGTTAGTGTTTGATCTACACTTATAATCTTTAAGAACTGAGAATTACAACATACAGCATCATTATAGAAGTCTTCATTCAAGCTTCATTTGCATCATGGCAAATGTTAAACAGGATTCCCTAAAATAGAAGTGGAAATTGACTGTAGAATTCAGTTCTCTCTATAAAATTTCTCTGCCCTAACGCATGCAAAAAAAAAAAAAAAAAAAAAAAAAAAAAAAAAAACTCAACAAAACTACCAACCAGTCTAAACTATCTTATTTAATAAGTGCTGTATATGTATGTATGTATTTATGTGCGTGTGTATGTGGTGCACTCCTTAAGGAGCTTTAATATGTTTGGTGTCTTCTAAAATTGGTTTTGTATTATGAATTGGCCCATGGGATTAAGTTTTAATAAGAAAATACCAATGAGCAGTTAAAGATGAATAGCTCAGGATTTGGTGTATGTGAGAGAGAATAGCTTAGGAGTAAAACAGGTCTACAAATTTTGGATGCATTAAAGTCTCTGCTACTTTTCTTCAGGATGAGGGCACCCAAATATGTGGGTATCATTATTTAGACATCTTTTCTCTTGAATCTATGACAGGGAAGGAAAGAAAAGCTATATATAGTTTGATATGCTCCCTACATTTGGAGAGAGAGTATTTCAAAGGGTTCAGATGAAGAATAAGTAGGATCTCATGTAATAAAATTCTACCAGAAAAGCCAATTCAAGAAAGAGGGGAAATTTGAATTTGAAGACACAAAAGGAAAGATTCTAATGAAGAGGAATAGTGGTAGCTATCCAAGAAGCCCAATGTAGGTTCACAAAGAATTCACCAATTAACTTAGATTTGATGTATTGGAAAATGTAGAAAGGATGAGTAAAAAAGGATAGGAAACAAAAGTGACACAGTCTGGAGAGTAATGAGAATTTTGACAAGAGTATGCAAACTCGTAATTACCCAAAGCTGGAGGGGAAAAGTCCAGGATAATAAAATTGTTGGGGGGGGTGTTATTGGGTGAAAAGATGATAAAAGAAGTGACAAGATGAAAGAGATATTACAATAAGAGAGAATTAAATTTTTCTCTTTTTGTTGTGATGGGGAATGAGTGATTTTTGAACTGGAAAGGACAGTGTAAACATTTCAAATATGGACTTGACTTCTAAGCTAAGTAAGGATATGGAGAACACCTAAATGATGAATGCAAGAAATAGAAGTGAGCTAGTCTGGCCATATTTTGTATAGATAGGAGTAATAGGTAATAATACTGAAAAGAGAGTAAGAGTTAACGTTTGAACAGCTTTAAATGTCAGAGGGCATTATAAAATTTAAAAGATAATAGGAGAGTCATTAAGGCCCTATGTACAAATTTCTTGATAATTTTCAAATGGGAAAAAAGTGAAGTCAACATTTTTAGATAAGCAAACTTAACTTTGATTCATGGGGGGAAAATATCTAGATTTAAAGACTTGGTAGGCAAACATCTGAGCAGCTAGGTACAATGGATAGAGTCCCAAGCCTGAAGTCTGGAAGATATCTTTCTGAGTTCAAATTCAGCTTCTCATACTTAGTAGTGATGTGACCTTGAATGAGTCATTTAATCCTGTTTGCCATAGTTTTCTTATCTCCAAAATGAACTGGAAAAGGAAATTGAAAATCACTCCAGTATTATTATCAAGAAAACACCAAATAGGGTCATGAAGAGTCGGCCATAATGAAAACAATTGAAGAACAACCACAGCAAATAATAGATATGGAAAAAGGGAAATGGTAATTACAAAGAAGCAGCCTGGCTTAAGAAGAGATCATGAGCAAGAATGAGACATGCCAGATAAATCTCATTTCCATCATTGATAGAGTTCCTAATAGATTCAATCAGAGGAATATAATAGTTGGAGCTTAGGAGGTGTTAGTGAAGAATATGAAAAAAGTATCCAGAGATAATTTTTGAGTGAGCTAGATGATAGTACAATAAGTTAGATTCCTTTTATTGTTGAAGGCGCCACAATTTTTCTAATTACTCAGGTTTACTATCTCAAAATCACATTTGACTCCATAACCTTTATCAACATATCCAATACATTAACAAATCCATTTTTTTCCACAATACCTCGAACATATGACCCGCTTCTCTAGTGGTGAGTTCAGACCTTCATCAGTTTTTACCTACACCAGTATAATTATTTTCTAATTAGTCTTCTTCTCTAGATCTTAAGCTCTCTCCACTCTGATCCATTCTTTATTTGGATGTCAAAGGAACTTTCCTAAAGGATAGATCTGGCCAGTTCACCCTCTCACCTATTTAATAAAATTCAGTAGCTCCCTGTTATCTCTGAGTTCAAAGATAATGCCTTCTGTTTGGCATTTAAAGCTGTTCATAACATAATCCTTCCTTCCAGCATTCTTACCTATTATTCCTCTCTATAAAAAATGTAGTATGATCATACAGGATCACTTGCTGTTTGTTGCATATGACCCTCAAACTCCTGTTTCTCTGCCTTCATATTGTCTACCTCTATAATTGGAGGACTTTTTTCTCACCAATATTTCATGTTTTCATGAAAGACTCAGAGCAACTGCTACTTTCTGTTGCAGCCTTTCCTATTCTATCCTCCCTCAATCCTCTAAGGCTACTGTCTATCTACTCTTTATGCATCTTCTATAATCTTATTCATGTACAGGTTATTGACCACCTTAGAATGTAGGGTCCTTGGTAACAGGGACTTTTAAAAATATATTTTCTTCATGTTCCCAGCACTTATTACAATGCCTGACATATAGTTCATACTATGCATTAATAAACAGATGTGGATTTATTCAAAACTTTTGAATAGTTGCTCCCAAAGAGAAGTCATAAATGGTTCAATGACAACTTGGAAGAAGTTTGTTAGTAGAAGGTGGCAAAAATATATGCTTTACCTTATGCTTATTACACAAAAATTTAATTATACAGAATTAAAAGTTTAAAGTTAATTATACAGAAGAATATATATCATGCTTATCAATGAGGAGAAAGAACTGTTACATAAAAAGATGAGAGAGTTAGGATTTTCACAGGCTAGGACATTGGGTTGAATTGAACGAGTTGAAATTCAATAGGAGTAAATATAAGGTCTTAGATTTTTTTAAAAATCATCTTCATAAATAAAATTATAACATCCATTTTTGGACTTAAGTTCATCTGAAAAAGATCTTTTTAGTGGACCTCAAGCTCAATATGTATCAACAAAATAATATGGCAGCAAGAAATCTAATCTAATATATGATATAATAACATAATATATAATATAATATCACAATAATATATAATATAATCTAATATAATAACTGGCCTCCTTGAGATGCCTGAGATTGATAGAGGTAATATTCCTACTCTCCTTGAATATTGTAAGACCATATTTGGAATACTGTATTTAGTTCTGAGTGACATTTTAGGAAGGATGTTAATAAGCTTAAAAGTGTCCAGAGGATGGCTACTAGAATATGGCAAAAGATCTCAAGATCAGTCTATATGGAGATCAGTTGAAGTATGAGGAATGTTTATCTTGTATCCAAGAAGACAGTGGGAGAAGAAGAAAGGGGCAGCTGCTGTATGATTTAAAGGACTATGAAGGGAAAGGAGAATCACACAGATTTTTGCCTAACTTCTTATAGCTTAATGTGGAACAATGACTTGAAGTTTCAAAGAACCAAATTTAGATTCCATGATAGAAGAGTATTCCTAGTTGAAATCTGTTCACAGGCTTCTTTGGAAGTACAAGGCTTAATCTTATTGAATGATCAACTATCAGCTAGATGATCAACATGTAACAGAGGGAATCTTTTTGCCCAGATAAAGGCTGGAGTAAATGGTTTGTAAGGTCTGTTCTAGCTCTAAAATTTGAGTATGAGATTCAAATATAAAGGAATGAGACCATGAGAGCATGTTATATTGGGATTGATGGGAATAGCACAACTTTTGTAACACCATATCAAGTGTATAATGCACCCATGATTTTTGAGAACCGTGTTATAATGGGAAAGAAAACAAACTGAAAAGTCAATCATTTTTAATAGAGGAACCAGGGAAGAAATGTGAGGCAAGATAACTGACAATTGATAAATTAAGAAGTGGCAAAGAATTAGAAATTAAACACCAACGAATATGTGTGAACTTTGGCCTTTACAAGATGTCTGGGGAGGAGGAGAAACAAAAGAAATTCCAGTCATGGAATCCAGGAAAAATAGAATAATTATGGTGAATCAAAGAACTATAATGAAAACAGTGTTTACCAATCAGCTGCAAAGGGCATTGCTTAACTAAGTGTCCAGGACTGAGAAATAAAGTCTAGTGAATCTGGAAAGTAGACTTGTATGTAAAAATTAGTAAAAACTTTCCTCTATAACTGCATCATATATGTCATCTTGATGTTTTATCTGTACCGTTGCCCAAGTCAGTTGACCTCTGGATCTCATCTCCATATGCAAAAGGAGCAGGCTGAACTTAATGAACTTTAATAGCTCTTCAGCCTATGAGTTTATGGTCTTCCACATTAAATTAAAGTAAATTTTTATTTTCTTTATATAGTGATTAGTGGTTAGTGAAGCCTTTGAAAGTTTATGATAATGGTTCAAAGGGTCCATGCTAAAAAAATCAATGACACTTTAAGTTGCAAATAATAGCCCAATTACATTATGAATGTATTTCCCTTTATGATAATAAGCATATGATCATATAAAGAATTTTAGTATTTTTTCCTCTAGCAATTCAAAACCTTTATATTCATGAACATAATTTGGTGTTTGTGCAATCATTACATCAAATTCTAACCTGTTCTAACTAATTACCACATGCACTTGTACTTCCTCAATCTGTTTTCAAATTGTTTCCAAACCACCGCTGGGGTTCACAATTTAGTTATAAATTTATTCCAATAGATAGTCAGACATATGTGAATACCTTTATTTGGTTCAGTACTCTGTGCCAGAGCTTTTTTGTTGTTTCCCTCTGTTAATCCTGCAATTATATCTCATCATCTATGTAATCATATGTATGTTTGCATTCTTGCAGCACAAACATCAGCTGTTGAAAAATCATGATGACCACTTACATGCATTATAAGCTATCTTGAAATCATTACAAATGTTCTACAGAAACAAACCTTGCATTGCTTTTCACTTCAATATTAAGGCTGCTTTCCAATTTCCATTTTGTTAGTATCCTCTGTGACTTTGGAAAAATTCCTTAATTGCTTTCCACCTCAATTTCCTCAATTGCAAAATGTGGAAAATAATAATACCTATCCCTTAGGCTGTGTGAAGAACAAATGAGAAACTATTTATAAAGCACTTAATTTAGGACTTGAACATAGTAGGTATTCAGCAAATACTTATTCCTTTTTTCTCTTTATTTTTCTTTAATCTTTTCTTCTTTATTTTTTTTCCGTTGCTTCCTTTGTTTCCTCCCTTCATTGTTTCGATTTCTCCTCCCTCCTTCCTTTCTATTCATTTATCTGGCTAATTTAGAAATGAACTTATTTCCAATCCAGGTCAGTTTTTCAATAGAGTGCACCATTGAAAAAAGACAAGAAAGTTCTAAATGAAGAAAATGAAGAATGTTTTTCCTTATAAAAGTTTATATATATATATATATATATATATATATATATATATATATATATATATATATATATAAATGATTAAAGTAAAGACCCAATACATGGCACTGAGATTTAAGCATATTTATCACTTAATAGAGCATTCATCATAGGCTAATAAAAAAGTAAATATTTTATATCATAAGTAGTTATTCATTTTGTTAATTGTTTAAAGGGTTAATTTTTTTTAAAAATGAGTTTCTATTTCTTAGCAAGAAACCTTATAAAATTTCCTGGCCATTTTCTACCACATATTTGTGTGGGCAAACACCTTCACATTATTCTTGTTTTACATTAAAATACAGAAATAAACTTTCCACTGTTGAGCCAGATATTACAAACATTTATTCAAATAAAAACAATCTAATATTGAAATTACATGTATATACACATATATTCTTTTGTAAAACATCTTCCAAGTTGTAACTAATTTCATTAAGATGTTATTCATATTCAAAAATTTGTAAAATAAAAAAAAAATATGAAATCTTACAGATAATATTCAGCATATGAGATCCTGCTAGATCTTCATTTATTTTGTACTTCTTTTAAATCTCACAGTACCACATAAATATTTGTAATTATTTTATAATTACTTTTTTAATCTTATAGTTTTCATAATTATAAATAACAATGTTTTTAAATTCATAATTATAACTACAGGATGTAAATTTTAATGTGGAACTTTTGGGCAAAAGTTGGTGTTATTATATCACTTAAATAAATCTAAAAGAATATTATGAGTAAGATATTAAATTACCCTGCAGTTCACAACAATACATTTTCATTTTTATTTAAAGAGATTCACAGTACAAAAAAAAAAAATAAATAAAGCTGGGAACCATTATTTTGGGACAAGCTTCCTGAGTGTCAAGAGATTTGTATTATCCACTGTCAGTGAGATGAAATGTTCAGAGCTGAGAAAAAAAGGTTGATATTAATAGCCTAAGGCCATCATCATCTAGAGATGGTTGAAATTTTGGTACCTGTATCTATAGCACATCGCGTAGCTGTGACACATAATGGATGTTTAATAAATGTTTGTTGCTTGACTGATCAATCTAAGAAATGTGCCCCTTCCTATCCCCTTTTCTTTAAAATGGCAACAGCAAGCCAGACTTTAGAATGAAGGTTTTCTGTTTACTGGGATCCCTGGTGTTTTTGCATAAGATCTAAAAAAAAACTATCACTACATTGGAAACCAAATAATCAATCTGTTAGTTCACGAAGAATATGAAAATTTATTCCCAGGGTGATGAGGTTCTTTCTACTCCACAATGATATATCAGACATGAGTAAGCTACGTGATTTTAGTGGGGTCCAATGGGGAGGTATTAAATCACTAAGTCATGATGTGGATGATCCAGGGTTCCATTGGGGAGAGACAAATAGTTTGTGGTTATGGATATAGGACTTAGTACTCTGGAACTTCAGAGCATCTCTACCTCAGTCTCAAATTACATTATTTTGTGTCTATTTACATGGATAATTTCTATCCATTAGAACACAAACCCCTTAAATAAGGGGTCATCTCATTTTTGTTGCATTTCTGACACATTGTGTGACCCTGGAGAAGTCACTTAACCTCTCAGTGATCAGACAGTTAATTAAGATTTTAAGTTTCAGAGAACATGCTGACCAGTATTAGTAGATTCAATTTCTTCACCTAGCTATTCTTTATACAAAGGCAACAATGTGCCTTCTATCTGATATATGGTGATAAATGCTTGGTGATTTATTAATTGATATTGATAGATCTGTTCCATAGTTCTGTTCAGATACCTCCTCACACACAGCTCACACTCTGGCTATTTCCCTCCCCTGATCATCTAAAAGGATCATTTCAGGGAAATGAACAATAACATTTCTCCCTCCCCCTCCAAAAAAAGTGGACGTCTGACTTACTTCAGGATCAAGAAATACAGATATGAAGGTAGAAAGGCAGAGCCATAACTAAAAATCCTCACACCAGGGACACAGAGTCTAGGTGGTTTCTGGGTAATGATGACAAAAAGATAAAATGGAGATTACACTGCATTAGGGCAGATAGGTGGCACAGTGGATAGAGTACCAGCCCTGAAGTCAGGAGGACCTGAATTCAAATCTGAACTCAGACACTTAACTGGGAAAGTCACTTAACCCCAATTGCCTCAGAAAAAAAAAAAAAGAGATTGCACTAGAAAGGACAAAGTATTCCAACTTTTCCCCTAGACCCTTTGTGTTAGAATGGAAAGAAATATCAGCCAGCTCTGAGGAAGGTATCAGGAGAAGGTGATGCCTTAAACCTTCAGGAGAAGGCTAGAGAAATGGAATGTGAAAGGAGGTTATCTAAAATCAAGGAAAGTTTGTTAAGCAAGGAAGAAAGGTTCCAGAGGATGCAAGCAAGAAAAAGGAAAATAAGCACTGCTGAAGCTTAGGTAATTTGGTGTGTGTGGAGTGGGGGGGTGGGGGGTGAGGGGGAAAGTACTGGTTCTGGGTATCCTGATGGGGTAGGTCCCCATACCAGACAAAACAACAAAGTTGTCATCTTGGCCAGGAAGGTGGACTCTAGGAAAAAGATAGGATGGATGGTAAGCACTCTTTTTATGGCAGTCCTTGGAATGGTGGAACAACCAGTCCTGAGGAAGTATGAACTTCCCCCAAGATGTCAGAACCTTGGACAGAGGCTCCACCTCTCCAATATTATTTCAGTGTCTGCACACTGCCCAGTTCTAAAAATTGGAAGCTATATTGGGAGTGGGAAATTCTAGGAAAAGACTAATGGAATGGTATAGGGCTGAAGTGTGAGATGCTAGAAGCAGTCTTCAAGGCAAAGTAGTTTATCACCACTATCTTCAAGAGTACTAAAGGACTTCACACCATAGGGCTTTCCCTCTGTCTCAATTTGGTGATACACTGTTGAAAAGCTTTGAAAGCTATAGTTGAGATGTTTTCCCCTAAAGAAGAAGCAGATGGATTCAATGGAGCTGGGCTCAAATTTCAACTTTGATACTTATTCAAATTTATTTTGTCCACATGGTACAGAAATGTTTTCTACCCAACCTTGTATTTGGTAGAGGACTGAGCAAAGAGGCATTTTGCCTGTGCCAGTTAGGATTTAGATCAGCTTCTGTGCTGCAGTAGTATCAAATTAAAATAGAAAGTCACTAACAATACATAAGAATGACTGCAGGCCACATGCTAACTTAGAAATCCCTTTAGTAACACGAGCTTTTCATGTATTTCTACTTATTTTGTTAAATATTTCCCAATTATATTTTAATTTGATTGGATCCCAAGAATGAAATAAGTTTCATGTCTCTGAACTACTGAACATCATCAGTACATGATCCAGACAGCATGCTCACTGTGCTGTTTTCATAATATTGAAGAAGATTATTAACTAGCTGATTTCCCTTGGAGGTCAATGACAGAGATGTTAGTGACAGCCATGCAATGACTAGGAAGTAATACTATGACCATGGTATAGAATGAAATTTTGTTTGTTTTCTCCTCTATGCAAAGCTGATCTGTACAATAATGGAACAGAATGACTTTATTGATTGTAAGGTCTTATTCTAAACAACCCAACTAGCAAGTCCTAGAGACAAAGAGATCAATGTTAAACCTCTGAACTCTAGGGTTGGGATTTGAGACAGAATAAACATCAAGGGGAAGTTGTAAAGGTGAGAGTTATAAAGAGAAGAAGCAGACGGTGGAGAGAGAGAAAAAGGAAAATACAAAGAAGTTGTGGAGTTTAAAATAGAGGGTTGTGGCGATGGTGTCATATGGTCAGTGTTCTAAAATAAATATTTTAACATTTAATGATATTTTATCATTTAAGATAATGAAATGATATTACTTCAAAAGAATCAGAATTGCAGGTGAACCAAAAAGGAATAGAGAGACAGATGGTGGGTAGGAGTAAAGTGCAGCATATTACCAAGGAAGGCCAAAAGGGCCAGATTTGGAATCAGGGAAACTGAGTCCAACACTATATGAAACACACAATAGAATCATAGCATCATGGGTTTGGAGTTGAAAAGGACGTCCGAAATTTGCTAGTGAAACCCTTTCTCTAAATGTGAGGAAACAGAGGATCAGAGAATTCAAATTGTTTCCCCAAGGTTGTATTAAGTGCTAAGTTGGAGGGTCAATATTCAAATTCAGTGTTTCTGACTCCAAGAACCCAGGACTCTTTAAACTCTACCATGATGCCATCTTTCTTTTTAACCATGTGATTATGGGGAAGTCACTTTTCTTCTCTAATTCAAAGGTGACAAACTCATAGTCTGTGGGTCCCAAGTAGGCACCAGAGTTCTGTCAAATCCAATTAAATATAGTTGGGAAATACTTAATGAAATAAATAAAAATATAGTAAAACATAGATAATGCTAATCTGTTGCCTTCTAAGTTAATATGTGACTATGAGGATCCCATTTCTGTTTGTGTTTGGGAGTAAGTTATAGCTTCTTCAAATGTAAAATGGAGATAATGTTCAGATTTTTATCTTACAGTAGCATAAGGAAGTGACAAAAGCCAGTTATCATTTCAAGTTTGGTGACAAAGTTGGTATCTAATATATATAAAATTATAAAAGTTAACAAGAGGAAGATACTCAATGCTAGATTTATTTAAGGCCATAGATAAGAATCCCAAATGGTGAAAATGCAATTGATTGTGATCAGTATCCAGGGAAAAACCTCTACACTAATGAAGTAAGTATTATTTCCATTGTTTATAATGTTTTGACATCATTATCTCATTTGAGATGCATAACATCCTGTGAGACAGGTGTCACCAACCCTTACATATGAGGGAATTGAGACTTATAGATATCAAAGGACTTACCAAGAGTCATTTATCAAACAGGTGAGATTAGAACTCAGATCTGCTTGATTCCTTAAATATTAATTATTAATTGACTCATGTTCAACACTCTATGCACAACACTACTGAATTCTATGGAGCTACAGTCGAATTTAAGCTTCAAAATAACCACTAGCATGGTGTCCAGTCCCTAATCATAACTTAATAGTTATAATCATAACTTAACAAATGTTTATTGTACTATAGCGGCCTCTCAGTCATCAAAACATTCCAAGTAATTGTAGGTGAAGAGCAACAGAGTAGAGAAGAACATAATAGGCAAGAAAGAGAAAATCCCAAAATAAGAATCCCTTTTCCCCCTAAAATTATTTTTTAAAGCACAGCACTACATGTTTTTGGTTTCCAATATTTAGAATTAATGACAGAAAGCAAAACTTCTTATGCAACAATTTAGAAAAATCTGTTACTGAGGACTAAGTGTCTCTCAAGTAAAATTATGGAAGATTGGAGTTGAAATCCAATGTATTGCACGAGTAGGAAATTATGAGAGATATAAAAGAAACATGCCAGAATCTACCTAAACTCCAAAAATTAGGATTAGCCAACCAAAGACTATTTCTTTACAACTTACTGGGGATCACTTAAAGTAATTAAAACTGAGACTATGCATAGGAACTCTGCTGTCATTAATACCATCCAATAGCAACAGGAATTTCTGAAGATACCAGGACTAGAAATCAGTAATAACTACAGCACAAGGGAGGAAAAATGGCCAAATTGTTCATCTCCTTCCAATTTTGAAGGGGTATCTCCAAGCCCATCTTTTTGAAAGGAATTATTTCTTATATGGGTAGACAATTTTAAAATAGTCCAACATGCACTGGTTTTCCCTCATAGAGAAAAGAAAGATTCAGCCAATCAATTATCATTATTAAGCACTTGCTCTATGGCAGGCACTATGCTAGGCTCCGGAGAAGCAAAAAATAAAATGAAACATTCTTTGACATCAAGGGATTTATTAATGTCTACAGGAGAAAAACAATGCATATGAGTAAATTAAATTTTCTACCCAACTTTTCTAGTAACTGCCAAAAGCAACAGAGGGATCACCAAAAAACCCATGTACAACTTGACACAAGCTGAATTTTAAAGGGAACTAGGGATTCTAAAGAGTGAAAGTGAAGAGGGACAGAATTTCAGGCATGGGAGATAATGTGGGCAAAGGCATGGGGACAGACAATTGAATATCATTTAAATGAATCAGCAGGTAAGTCATTTTGGCTACCACATGTTGTGTGTATGGGGAGTGCTATATAATGAGCCAGATAGGTAGGCTCTGGGAAAAGTGTGAAGGGCTCTGCCAACCAGATGCATTTGGATTTGATCCTAGAGTCAGGAGGAAAAAGGTAGAAATTTTGAGTGGAAAAGTAACAGTCAGAACTTGGCTTTACTAATACTTATCTTGGCAGCTTTATGCAGGATCAGTTGTAATAGGTGAGAGATTTGAGGTAGGGAACCCAAATAGGTATCTGTTACAATAGCCCTGGCAAGAGGCAGAAGAGCCTGAACAAGGGTGATGGCAAATGCATGGAGAGTAGGAGATAGATTCATGGGATGTTATGGAGGTGGAATTGGCAAATCCGGAAACTTATTGGAGAGAGGAGGTGAGGGAGTGAAAAAGAGAATCATGTGTGATGCTGAAGTTAAAACTGAATAAGTAGGGGCAGCTAGGTGCACAGTTCATAGAACACTGACCCTACAATCCAGATGACTTGAGTTAAAATCCAGCCTCAGACACTAACTAGTTGTGTGGCCCTGAGCAAGTTACTTAACTCCAATTGCCTTCCCCCAAAACCTGAATAATTGGTAAGAGGTAGTAACCCAAACCACAGGAAGGAAGTTAAGTAAAGGATTGGGTTTGGAAGGGGAAAATAATGGATTTTCCTTGAGCTATGTTAAGTCAGAGACATATAATCAAAGATACAGCGATGGAAGAGACCTTAGATATTGTCTGTTCAAGTTTCCTGTGTCCATATCTTTCTCATATTGTTGAGGTGTAGACCAAATGTTGAGGTCTAGATTTGGGGTACCTAAATGAAATTAGGGTTTAGTTAAGGTCTAGTGGCAGGTTTGGAGTCAAACAGAGTTCCCTGGCAACCCCCTTGGATTCGGTGCAAGGATACAGCGGTAAATGAGGTCTAGTAGCGGCGCGAATTCCCAATAAAAGCATTTATTGGCCCGGAGAGCTAGATTGATAAAAGAGGTTTATTATTGAGTTTAGAAGTAGGAGATAGGTGAAAGTAGAGATAAGGAGGGCACTGGACAGAGGGTCCAGTGGACAGAAGGTCCTCACATGGCTGGCATGTTTGGAATCTCTGCAAAGAGGGGTTCCCAGCGTGGCCCTTTTAAGTCAGAGACTTAGCTCGAGGGGCTTTTGGGTGTAGCCCCAAAGTTGGCTCAGATCCGGGTGGGGCTGGGACAGGTCCAGATCTTCTATTGGAATTCAAAGGGACCAGGATTTGTGAGTCAAAGGGTAATTTACATTAACTAGGGGGGGTTGGGAATCAAAAATTGGAATCTTTCTCCGCATCAATATCAATCATGAAAATGTACTTTTGCATTTGAATATAAATCATGAGGAATCTCATAAATGCTAATTCAACATTTAGACTTGATTTAAGAAATACGTTTTTGCATGTTTTTTTTTTTCTCTTTAATCTGATCTAAAAAACAAACAAACAATAAATCCCGTGGTAAAAAGATTATCAACTCAGAAGACCAAAAACTTGGTTTCATTTAGTTTTGACTTGACTGGGAATTACTGAGTGACTGTGGCCAAGTCACAAGATACAATGCAATGAAATCAATATCTATTAATTAAATTCAATTTAAAAGATAAATATTTAGGGCTTGCTATGGGTAAAGCAATCTTAATTGTTTCCAGATTATCACTTTAAGAGGAGGAAGAATAACAGGGTTTACAATCCAAATTAGTCATTGTTCCTGCCCACAAAACGTTTATAATCTAGTAAAAGGCAAGACAACTTCTCTGAACCTTAAGTTCCTCATCTGTCAGATGGCAGTATGAAATTAGTTATCTCAAAATTTCTTTCAAAGTTAAAAAGTAATATAAATTGAGAGCATATTATCCTGACATGAAGAACAATATGTACATTTCCCCTATGCCTACCATGCCTTCCTACCCCATCTGCCTGTTTAAATTCCTCCCTCCTTTCAAGACAGCTTGTGTCAGCTCCTACAGGATAAAGGAGCTTCTTTCCCCTTTTTAGTCCATTCCTATATATATATATAGATATACATATATATCTATATATATTCCACTATATCCATTTACTTTATTTCCTTTATTTGTTTTCTTATTCCCCCAATAGAATGTAAACTTGTGGGCTAGGATTATGAGCTATGGGATTTTGTCTCTGTGTCCCTAGCTCCTAGAACAACTCTTGATACCCAGTAAGTCTGTAAGAAGTATTTTTCTTGAATTGAATGCCATTTCTTTTTTTTTTTTTTTTTTTAATAGCCTTTTATTTACAGGATATATACATGGGTAACTTTACAGCATTAACAATTGTCAAACCTCTTGTTCCAATTTTTCACCTCTTACCCCCCCACCCCCTCCCCCAGATGGCAGGATGACCAGTAGATGTTAAATATATTAAAATATAAATTAGATACACAATAAGTATACATGACCAAAATGTTATTTTGCTGTAGAAAAAGAATCAGACTCTGAAATATTGTACAATTAGCTTGTGAAGGAAATCAAAAATGCATGTGTGCATAAATATAGGGATTGGGAATTAAATGTAATGGTTTTTAGTCATCTCCCAGAGTTCTTTTTCTGGGTATAGCTAGTTCAGTTCATTACTGCTCCATTAGAAATGATTTGGATGATCTCGTTGCTGAGGATGTGAATGCCATTTCTGCACCACCCACTCCCTAAGTACTCACAGGGGTTCCTTAGCACTGTCAGGGGCTGTGCCCCTCCAGTCTGGCCTCTGACTTTGCAGATTGCTGCCTCCTTTCCATTCAGCGACTCTATAACTCAGCCTGCTGCTTTCTCTCACATTTATGGAACTTTTGCAATGTGTTATTAAACTTGGTTGTTTAGTCCCTTGAGATGCATGGATTAAAATGGCTATTAGAGGAACTTTCATTTCTATTTAATTGAAAGTTACTGTTCAGACAAGGGCTCTAGTAATTGTCCACATGGGATATTTTAAAAAGGGGAGGAAAGGAGGAGCATGGGGGAAGGAGGAGGAGGAGCAGGAGGGAGAGGAGAAGGAAAAAGTGAGGTGATGGAAAGGAGGAGGAGAAAGAAAAGAAAAGACAAGGAAGAAAAGAGGGGGGAGGAGAAAGGAGGAGGAAGAAAAGGAGCAGGAGGAAAAAGAGGAAGAGAAAGCAAAAGCGGAGGAGGAAAAGGAGAAAAGAAAAAAAATCCATACTACATTTTCTGAGAGCTAGGCAGTTTGGCATAATTTCTTTAAACTTTAATACGCATTTATTTTCAAAATGAAGCCTGCACTTAATGACCTTCACAGTCTTGTTGAAAACACTGCCCAGGAAAGCTTGGCTCCTGAGAACCTCTTATGACATAGGGTTGATTGATCAGTGATTTCGAATTTTGAACATGCATTTAGAATTGCTGTAAGGGATGATTTTAAAAAATCAAATAATTCTAATTTCATACAATTCTCTTAATGACTTTCTCATAATGACACCTATTTTCCCCATTGTTCCTATTTGTCCCCCACTTTAAGGAGCCGTACCCAATGAACAATTTACACTTAATGTCTATTTTCTCTTTTTCTGTCTCGCACTGTATTGAAGTTATAGATTCAGACAGAATCACTTTGCAAATGTGGACAGCGGACTGCACTCTGTCTTTTCACGCTGTCATATTCCTTTGTTGATATCTCTGTTTTAAGATCAGTTTGCTCCATGCATCAAAAATTGTCTTTTGTTTTTACGCTGCAGGGAAGACTGGGCTAATCCATATGTCACTATGAAACTTCAGGCCTCTCTGTTTGACAGGTACCAAGCCTGACAGCAATCTATTGAAAATGCATTTTAGACAGCAATCTATTGAAAATGCATTTCAGACCATCATTTTTTTCCTCAGCCTAATTTACTCTTAATAAAATGGCTTTGAAGACATGGGGTCTTTTCTGTGTTGGTTTGCTTCTTTCAGATAATTGTATCTTGAGAAAGATGCTCTGACAGCTTCCATACACACACAAAGATGAAATTCCCCCGGGTCTAAAAGGAGATGACTTCACAATAAATAGCATCTTTTACCCTAACAGATCCCAAAGCATTCTGAAAGCTTTGAACATCCAAATGCATCCCCCATGAGTAAGGAAAACAGTCAGTTAGCTCCAAGGACTTATATTTCAGTAAATTTTGGCCAAATTATTGGGGGACCCTGATCTATTTGAAACCTTAGAAGAACCCTGAATAAGAAACATATGGGCTTGATTTCCTTGTCAAAGAAATGAGCACAAAGGTCATAGACAGAATATATATTCATTTATTTCCTTTAGCTCAAATAACACCATATGTACTAGCCACAGAGCATTGTCCAACCCCCTTGCACTCCTTTCCAGAGAGAGGAATGAATAATGTCTGTTTCTCCACTGACAATGATTTGGGGAAAATCACAAATCACACAGTAACCCAGTTTCCTCATCAGTAAGGTCAGATCTTAGTAAACTTTCTCCATGTAAAACTTGCATCAGGAGGCTAGATCTTTTCCCCAATGGAATTCTGATTCTGCAAAAGGGAGAGTTATTTGTACAGGTTTTTTTTTTAATTAACTGGGATCAATATGTTGAGATTCTATTTCTTTTGTATGACTATTTTGTTTTATGCATGTTATAACCATTAATTAAGTTATAGACTTAAAGAATAAGTACCTGAGGCAATAAGGAATCAAAGTCCTTGGGTTTGAATCTTTTTTTCACATTACTATCAATGTGACCCTCGGCCAAATTAGTCACTAGAAATCTCAGGTTCCTCATCTGGAATATGAGAGAGTCATTTAGATAGCTTGTAAAGTCACTCCCAGCTCTAGCTCTCTGATGTCATAAATTACAAAGGTTCAGATAAGTTTAGTGAGGTACCTATGGTAACATAGCTCATAAGAGTAGAAAATAGAATTTAAACTTGTCTTCCTCACACCCGATGCAACACTGAAGTCACTATGTGATGCTGCTTCTAATTTTAAAAAAATATATTAACAAAAGATATTTTCATTCTCATCTCCAAGAACTAAAACATATGATGACATAGTAAAAAGATTTCCTTTCTTAGAGACCTTAAAACCTGGGTTCAAATTCTGACTGACACCTGCTAACTTCACTATGTGTAACCTTAGTGTGACTCAGTTTATTCATTTGAAAATGGAAATGCTATCCTAGTATTTCCTCCCAACATTACTGGGAAGTTCAAATGAGAGCAATTATCTTAATAAAGTATTTTGGAAATTTCAAAACACAATGTAAATGTTGGGTATTATTAGCTAAATATATAAATAAATAGCATTCACTAAATATATAAAGAAATATGTTAAATCTATTGATCCTATAAAACCTATTTTGCAGAGAGAGCTAACCTGAATAGACCAGTGTGATAGAAAAGCCAGATGGACATGGCCTTCAGAACTTGGAGCTGGAAGACTTGGATTCTTATGCTTTCTCACTTTGAATTGATACAGAAGTCATTCCTTCATGGTGCTTATTTTCCAACTCTATAAAATGAGGATAATAATAATACTTGTACTAATTAAATCACAAAGTTATCCTGAAGAAAAGGCTTTGTTTACCTCAAAGTGTTCAAGAACAATAAAATCATATCATATTAGTTATTTTTGATAAATTCAAAAATTCATGGAACTTGAGCTAGAAAAGGAAGTTATTTTTAAAAATAATAGCTATTAATTTTTAAATTTTAGCATTGCTTTTTATTTGTACACAATAGTCATTTCCCCTTACTCACACCAGGACTGCCTTACTTTTAAGTAGCTTGACTTTTTTTGTGCCTCAGTTTTTCTCATCTGCCAAATGAGGGAGTTAGACTCTGTCATCTCCTTCTAAGTCCAAACTAGAAATAGTAAATAATGGTATCTAATAATAGTAATTATAACAAAAGACAACATTTATATAGCATTTTCCATGTTATCTCATTTTATTCTGACAAAAAGCCTATGTGTTGTTATAGCCATTTCACAGATGAGACTGAGAGAGATTTAATAAATTATCCAGTATAATATAGCTAAGTGTCGGAGTCAAGGTTTAATTTCCGGTCTTCCTGACACTCTCCACTATGTCTCCAAGCTGCTATAAACATAAATGCATATCTACAGTGCTTTAAAATTTGAAAACACCTTACATACTTGATCTAATTTGATAAATAGATACGGCCAATATGTTCGACAATGCATACCCGATTCTACATTGATACCCCCTCTTCTCTACTGAAGGTAAAGTTTGCTCCCTGATTATCTACATTAATCTCATTGTCCAAATAATATATATAGAGGATGGACTGATCTTATGTATTATGTTAGATGGTAGTTTTATTTTTTATCTTTTGTGAAAAGCAGCTTTGCGAATCAATCGATGGGCAAGCAGACAGAGGTAAGCACCCACAGTATGCTAAGTTCTACTCTAGGAAATACAAAGGGGAGGAAAGTATATAGTGCCTGTTCTCAAGGAACTCACAATCTATAAGGAGAGATATGGAGAAGGAAAGATTAAATATAAGACAAATGTCTGAAGAAATAATGGAATTTGGTGAAGTCTTTTTTTAAATGAGAGCAAGTTCATAAATTCTCATTGACCTGTCCCCCATTACATTCAGAATGAGAGAGACTTTGATTGGTTTAAAGGCAATAAAGAAAGAACCAGTACATGGGGAGAAATTGAAAATGGGAGGGAGTGGTAGAGATGGTTGAGGGGAAAACCTGTTAAGAAAAAGGGATTAGATAGGGTCAAGACCATGTAGAGATGAATTAACCTTGGTGAGTATTGGGACTACCACATTATCAGAGACTTGGAAAATCAGAGAGAGAGTAGGGGATTAGTCAAGAAGATTCAAGATGACAATAAGGGGGAGGGGGAAATAAGCTTGTGGTGAATGGTTTTAATATACTCAGGAAAGTAAGAAGTGCAGTCCTCAGCTGAGGTAGAGAGAAGGAAAACTGGGGCAGGCTTAAAAAGTGAATGTTTGGAATACCTTCTGTGGAGAGTGAGACTGGACAAATTAGAAATGAGTAAAAGGATTGCCTTCCTGCAGTGAGAGCCCAATTGAGGTTATGACATAAATCTATAATAAACCCAGACATCATAGTTATGTGATTTTTCTCTAGCTTCATCCAACAGTTTGTGAGTAAAGTGGAGGAAACAGATGAAGAGAGTAATGCAGAGCTGATATTTAGCAAGAGATGAAAAGTAATGTTAATAGGCATCTATTAAGTGTCTACTATGTGCGGTGAATTGTGCTAAGCCCTGGAAATACAAAAACAGATATAAGATAGTCCTTGTCCTCACAGAGCTTACAATCTAATGGGGAAGACAACATACACATATATAAGAAGTGATATATAAAATAAATAGGAAATAATATTAAAAGGGAAGGCATTGGAATCAAAGAGGTCAGGTATATTTTTCTGTAGAAGGTAGAATTATAGGTGGGCCTTAAAGGAAGTCAGAAAGATTAGTAGGCAAAGTTGGAGAAGAAAAAGGGTCTAGGCATGGGAGAAGATGGCTAATCCAAGACAGCCAATGGATTGGAGAGCAGGACTAAACTGGGTAAATCTAGGATCTAAAATGGGAAGGAAATAAAATGCATAGGCAAAAGTTTCAGAAAGCATTAAGGAGGGAAGGGATTTAAAATTTGGATGACATTGAAAAATAGGGTTAAACATAAAGAGAGATGAAATAAGAGGATATGGTTAGACAGAGGAATATCAGGAACTTCCAGAAAATGAAATGTTTTTGAGATCTAAGATCTGATCATCCTGGGCATGATGCAAACGGAGTTGAGGAAATTCCCTACTCTCTCTATTATTTTCCAAGACTCTGATAATGTGGTAGATCCAAATGGAGTTTGAGTCCACTGAACAACTGGGATATTTCGGTATTTCAGTGCACATGGACAAGAAATGAGTTGCTAAAGCTACCAAACTGATGTACATGGATGGCAGAAGTGGCAAGTCCACTGGTGATTTTGGTATCGGCCTTGTTAGTTTAGCTTAACTCTCCGCCAGAAAGAATGGCCCCTTTACATTTATAACCTAAAGGAAACTTACATTCCAGGTTTGCTTCTCTTAAAACGCAATTTTAAACTAAAATCTGAAGACAATGCTTTGTTTTGTTTTTCCTTTTAAAAGACAGTTAAACTCTAAGGTTATACAGTGGGGAGGGGGGGTGGGGCAGATTAGCTGAGCTCAAAATTGTAATGTTTTGGCTCCACCTGGTGGAAATTTCACAAGCTTTCAATTTTATCTAAAAGAACAAGTTTTTAAATGAATTGATTATTGTGTATAAACACAAAAGAAAGTAATAATAAATCTATTCATGAAAATGAAAGTAAATTACCAAAAAAAATTTTCATGTTTTCTGATAACTTACAATTTTAAGCACCCCAATTAAAAATTATTTTAGGGAGCAGCTAGATTCCACAATGGATAAAGCACCTACCCTAAAGACTTGTTTGGCTGTTTTAGTTATGTCTGACTCTATGACCCCATTTGGGATTTCTTGGCAAATGTAGTTAAACTACTTTGCCATTTCCATCTCCATCTCATTTTACAGATTGAGTCAAGGAGGGTTAAATGACATGACTAGTAAATGTCTGAGGTCAAATTTGAACTCGTGTAGATAGATCTTCCTTATTCCAAGACCAGTGATTTATTCACTGACCATTAATTGTATATTCTGATTTATATATGCCAGTAATTCAATAAGCATTTATTAAGAATCTATTGAGTCCCAGGCAATTGGCTAGATGCTGGACATACAAAGAAAAGCAAAGAATACAGTCTGCAAAGTGAAATTAGTCTAATGAGGAAACAACAATTTTATTGATAGAATATACTCCCCTTAAGGGGAGAAATCATTTTTTTCCTTTTTTTTTTTTTTTTTTTTTTTTTTTTTTTTTTTTTTTTTTTTTTTTTTTTTTGGTGAAGCAGTTGGGGTTAATTGACTTGCCCAAGATCAAACAGCTAGTAAGTGGTAAATCCATATTTAACTCAGATCCTCCCAATTCAAGGGCTGGTGTTCTATCTACTGTGCCATCTAGCTATCCCCTTTTCATTTT